>NW_019728501.1:1032829-1041412 GCF_002891405.2 Cryptotermes secundus | reverse complement strand
CACTGGAATCTGGGTTGATAGTGCGGAGCAGTTCAGATGGATTTCTTCAGGTTATATATATATTTGGTATTTACGTAGGTATTTCTATTGAAGTATTTTTCTAACGATGCTGTCAGTTGTCCTAATTGAATGTTATCAAGGTTTTGCAGTGATAATGTAATGTTATTCTTCGATTCTCAAGTGCGGCCTCGACTCATTTCATGGTTAATACGACGAACAGAAACAAGATACAAAGTGTTATCGAGTTCTTATAACTCCGTGACTTCAGTCCGCAAGCGAGCTATACCGACCGAGCGACCGCTTGTCGGCGAAGTTAGTGCCATCTTTAGCGGATAATATGTGTCGCGTGGTTAGCGCAACGAATCCCCACGGTCGTTAATTTTGGTTTTCTAGACCGGAGCCGCTACTTTTCCATTAATGTAGCTCCTCAGTTATCCTCACGAGGCTGAGTGGATCCCGTTCCAGACCCGGGATCTCCGGACCTGTAGCCAGGAACTCTGACCACTAGACCACAGAGGCGGTCCTATAGGATTCCTTTATATTTCCTGCATAGGCTGAAGAAACTGCATACCTTCTTTCAGTGCCAGCAGTTGAAAGAAAGCTTCCTTATGTACAGCCTGAAACGATTTCAGCACAGTGTTAATTTAAAAGCATTCTCGACCTCTTTTAATACATATCAGCACGCACAGTCGTTTGACATTTTGCTAATTCGTCTGACAGCTGTTTAAGTCTTCCCTAGAACGGTAATGGGGTAGAATTTCCCTCGTGTGGCATTTTGACAGCAACACAATTCCTAAACAATTTAAACCATTTGAATAATTAAAACTGTTTGCTATACTGTTTTATCCCTCTTTTTTCCGTGTAAAATGACCCTTCTTTGCGAAATATTTGGAGCTTCAATTGGACATTCCATCTCTCATTGTTAAATAAAATAGCTCAGTGTTGTTTGTATACTGTGAGCATTGTTAGTGTAAAACTGCACGTTTTGGTTCAGTTCACGTCGGAATTTGCTATTGAAGACCAGCCTGAACAGTTGTGTGGTCCGGTATCGGGTGTAGGCGTATTGAACTTGGACACCATGAGTTCTGAGTTGCAACTTTCGCGGCCCATGTCCCATATTCCACCTACAAATTATACATGTGCGTGTGCATATGTGTGTATGCACGTATATAAAGCATGCGCGTACGGTACGTACATATGCATGTATGTAATGACGCATTCGTGTATGTATGTATAGTCACGTGTATTAGTGATTTGTTGACGGGGTTTGGATTGGTGATTGGATCTATTAACCTCTTCTACAATCTCTGTTAATCACAATCAATACTGCACTATCGCAGACTTAGACAATTTACAGGCCATCGTTACAAACGCATTAGGATTCTCAGTATTCACTAGTTAGCTCTTGATAGCGGAATTAGAGCAGTCTCACTGTGACTAAATCTTCTAATCATACACAGTCTTCACAGGCAAACTTCTAATTCTTCAACTACGAACTTCCCGTTGCTATCCCCTACCGACAACTGAACTGAATTGCCAGTCTCATATTCTATATCCTCTCAGCACGGACCACACAGAAAACACGTGACGTGATCGCATCACAGTGTTGTGNCATGTGCGTGTGCATATGTGTGTATGCACGTATATAAAGCATGCGCGTACGGTACGTACATATGCATGTATGTAATGACGCATTCGTGTATGTATGTATAGTCACGTGTATTAGTGATTTGTTGACGGGGTTTGGATTGGTGATTGGATCTATTAACCTCTTCTACAATCTCTGTTAATCACAATCAATACTGCACTATCGCAGACTTAGACAATTTACAGGCCATCGTTACAAACGCATTAGGATTCTCAGTATTCACTAGTTAGCTCTTGATAGCGGAATTAGAGCAGTCTCACTGTGACTAAATCTTCTAATCATACACAGTCTTCACAGGCAAACTTCTAATTCTTCAACCACGAACTTCCCCTTGCTATCGCCTACCGACAGCTGAACTGAATTCCCATTTTCATATTCTCCTATATCCTCTCGGTACGGACCACGCACAGAAAACACGTGACGTGATCGCATCACAGTGTTGTATGACGCCATTGCGCATGCACAAGCTGCACGGACGTAAAGAAAACACTTCTGTATTGTTGGCCGTGTGTTACGGGCGTTGCCTATCAGTGGATTTACATATCACAGTATAATAAAACGTTTTGGGTCCTGGGATGTAAAGCCATGTAGTCCGTTGAATGTGCATCGTCTTTGTTTGCGTTTCCGTCCTCGCGCGCCTGCGTGCATGCCTGTGTATAAAAGGACTGCAACCTATTTAGTTCATTATCTGAGCCACGAATTATCTGAAGGCTCCCAGAGCCGTGAGAGAGTAAAATATGGTCACGAGTCCTGTGGAATTGGAACCAAGAATCACTGTGTTGGCGAGGACCAGCAGCAATTCAGTCAGCAGTCAGTCAGTCAGTCAGTCCATTATCTATTACAGCTGTAACACGTTTAACTACTGACCCGTGTGGGTTCAGAATCAGTTGTGAAACAGTCCATTATACTTGTGGCTGAATTCCTAGGATCGGGGATCAGCCCATCACAGGACGAACATATATTCCCCGAGTGGCATCGATTCCAGGATCCTAGAGTTCAAGTGGTCTGAGAGGACCGTAGGCGTCTGAGACTGCACATGCAACTTGTAATCGATTACCGTAAATACCGTAAGTACCGTAAATAATTATTTACGGTACTGCAGAAAACTTAATTGAATTGCTTCGCACCGATAACTTACAGTTTTCATGCTTGCGTAAAATTTCAACAAATACGAAGGCTGTTATATAAGTAAGGTTTCCTAGGCCGCACAAATTAAAAATAAAATAAAAGTTGTCCCTTTGCTTAGTTAATTAAGCACTACCCCACGAAGACGTATGGGTAGTGGATGTATAGACCCACGTTTTCTAGACCTTGGTACTAGTTGGAGGCGAGTGGTCAGCTTCACGACCCGGCTGCTTTACGCCACGGGGAGAACCCCCTGTACCCAATGGATAGGCTGGGTGGGTTACAGAGCCGGTCTGGACGACATGAAGTGAAAATTCTTGTTCCCTCTGGGACTCAACTCCGATCCCTTGGTCATCCAGTCTGTAGCCAGTCGCTATATCGACTGCGCTAACACGGCTCTTGTTATTACAGTGTTAAAATATATAATAATTTTTCAACCCAACCGCCTACCGCATTGATGCATTTGTTCCATCTTTGCACGTTTTTAAAAATTCCGCCGCGGTAGAGATCGGGCCCCTTGCATTCGCAAGCATTCATCAGCAGCCATTTCTGCGTCTTCGTTATTGTGGAACCGGCCATTTGCTTCATGTTACCACTACCAAGTGGTAGTGCTCGATTAACAAACGTTACAGGCCAGGGAACCTTACACAATGGACATCCCTCATAATTAGGTTGTCAGAAATATTTACAGTTTCTAGAAGCAGATATAAGCCCCAGAGTTTAAAAATACTACCCTTATTGCCACCAAACGAATTTAGATAACGACTAATTCAGAACCAGGAAATGCATTTGATTCTGAATTAAGCTTTATTTAAATCTGTCGTTTTTGTTTTGTTTGGAAAATTTTCACTTTACAAAATTTGTAGTTTTAATTTGAAAATAGCAGTATTTGTTTTTTTGTGGATGACATTGATGGCTGTTGTTACTTGAAAGCCATATATGGCTGAAAATTTGGATGAGACATGCTGTATAGTACAGAGTAGCAGAAATGTAGTGGGCTTACTGGAATTCAAATAACACATTACGAGCAGTGACGCGCGGAATATGCATTACATTAAAATGAGTAGGACCTTGGATGCGAATTGTAATTGAGGCAGGCAGCTGTTCCAAATAATTCACAGGGACAGTGGAGTCAGAGTGACAGGTCTATATTGTTAGATGCAAATGATTACAACTTTCAGATCCTAACTGCGCGAAATACTGAAATTTGGTATTTGAACAATCTTGTCTTAGTGACAGCGAAATCAGCTTTGTGGTATTATATCATGGGCACTTTGTAACCCAGCTATGAATATTAAGCGGTACTGCTGGAGTGGGGATCTGAGCTTGGAAAGCCGATCATGCCCAGCCGTTAGATATTTAAGTTAGGAATTGAGCATGCTTCGGTTAAGACGGGTATCTGCTGCAGCTGAGTGTCGTTAAATTTTCCTCGTCAGTGACCTATTATGTAGTTGCATATAAAAATTGAGCACTTTGTTGTGCTTATTGCAAAACGGTGAAAGTAACGTAGACACAGGAACTGAGAAGAAGTGACATGTACCTTACACTGTCCAGACGCAGTAACGCACGTGTGCAAAATAGCGTTAGCCTGAATCATTTATCGGATATCAGTCTCCGTCATCAGGTAAAGGCAAAGTTGTCCCTGTGCTTAACTAATTAAGCACTACGTCATGAAGGCGTATTGGGGAGTGGATGTATAGACCCACGTTTTTCTGACCTCGGCACTAGTTGGAGGTAATCAATTTGGTTGAGGCCCTATGCTACAAGCCGGAAGGCCGTGGGTTGTATTCCCGATATCATAGATTTTTTTTGCAACTTACCTAATCCTTCCAGCAGCATTATGGCCATGGGGTCGACTCGCCCTCTAACAGAAATGAGTACAAGGAATCTTCTTGGGGGGGGGGGATAAAGTGCGGCCGGCGCGTAAGACTCACAACCTCACCACCATCTATCAGCCGATTGTCTAGAAAATGTGGAAGCCTCGACGTATGACAACCCTGTGGCCCTTCACGGCATGTTACAGGGATAGCTTTACCTTACCACTATCTTAGACTTTTATTGAAGCTGGAGGTAGATTTGTAAGGGGTGGATAGCGAACAGTGCAGTTTGAATTTTTGAGAGATATCTCGCAGAATAACCCCCTCGTAAGAACTGTCGTATGGGCAACTGAAAGCGAATCCATGTGACAAGATCCTAAACCAGTTCCTTCCATCTTTAGTCACAGGGAATCCCGGTCCTACTCCCCCACCGCTGAAAATCTGCACACATTTCGAGATGTGCTTGAAGCTGGCCACTGGCCTCCATTTAGTGCCAGGAACTTAAGAACAGTGGAGCTAAATCTTCACTCCACGATGTTTCATTGTGGCGTGGTGCTTAATTAGGCCTAGGAATACTTACTGATGGAGCTGAGCCCTTCTGGAGGAGCCGCCAATTCTGCAGCCACTCAAGAATTTCCCAGCATTTTATGGAACCCGAAGGTTCATCACCGTGTTCGCAAGACCCGTACACTGGTCCCTGTCCTGAGTCAGATCTATCCAAACCTTACCATCCCATCCTACCATTCTAATATTGTCCACCCACCTACGCCTTGGTCTTCCCTGTGGTCTCTTTCCTTCTGGCTTTCCCACCAATATTCTATATGCATTCCTCCTATTCCCCATTCGTGCTACACGACCTGCTCATCTCATCCTCCTTGACTTGATACTTCTAATTATACTTGGAGAAGAGTACAGGTTATGAAGCTCCTCATTATACAAGTTCTCCAACCACCTGTCACTTCGTCTCTCTTCGGTCCAAATATTCTCCTCAACACCCTCAGTCTATGTTCCTCCCTTAATGTCAGAGACGAAGTTTCACACCCATACAGAACCACAGGCAAAATTATAGTTTTGTATATTCTAATTTTTATGTTTTCGGACAATGACAGAGGGCACGCATACATTAACACCAAAACTGTTTCATAATTATAATAAAGTTGTTTTTATATTAATTCCATGATTCTTTAAATCATACAGAATGCTATCTGAAGAAGTTTTCCATTGAAATTTTATGATCTTAAAAGAGCAGGAACTTTTCTTCGTAGCTTTATTCACTGAAAATGAATGTACATACCTAATATTATGAGGGGGCAAAATGTGGTTCGCAAAATCATTCAAACGCGTACTTTTCCCTTCTGCACATCTCATTCACTGTCCTTCGTGTTCTGCTGCAGACAAGTTTCCACATCTGTTATTACTGTGTATCTGAAACAGCTCTGTGACAGTGATTTCGACTGTTACGTTGTCATTGTTACATCATTATATTCTATTTCCAACAATTATCGTACTACCAACGTTTATTGGGTTCCTAACATTACCAAAACGATACCGTGCGATCACCAGATTCGCCATACCGAACATGTAATTTGAATCAACTGAAAAATGACGGTGAATTTTTTCCTTGTTAGCAGCCTGAAAGGCCTGGAGTTAAATTTTAAATTAGGCCAGTCTTCGATAGTAGTTAATGCTTGCAGTTGGTGCACCACAAAACAGATGAAGCATCACGTGTCTTCTCTTCAGTTTCGCGCTATCTTGTGTCGATGTAGCTGACAGCTTAATGCAATCGGTAGCTGTTTATGCCATTCGTCTTGTCCACATCAAAACTTGTCAAAATACATAATGAACCCAACAATATCAGTTATAAGACATTAGACCTTCTATTGTGCCCATGCACAAAGAAGTGTAACAACCATATAACAGTACGCATTCATTACAGTATACGTCCTTTCACTTGTTACAGCGGCCCCAATAGTATTGTTAATTGGAACATATGAATAAGTAACATTACTACCATTGTTTCAGTACTGTACTGTACTATACAGTATTCACGGATTCAGAATTCCCTTACATTAAAACCCGTTTGAACAGTAGAGGTCCGTTTATAATTGAGATTGTGCCGGGTGGGGCGGGGTGGAGTGCGCTTTACAACCCAAACATATCAGAAACAATGTGAGAAGTGCTCTTATTACGAACTTTATATAAGGCACAACAAATTTTGTTTGTTTGATAACTGATTTTTTCAGAAAAATGATAATAGTGCGATACTGTTTACGGCAATACTAAGATGAGGTAGTTGGATTCTTCAGTTGACCTAACCCTTCCAGCCGCATTAAGGCCCTGGGGTTGACTCAGCCTCTAACAGAAATGAGTACCAGGAATCTTACTGGTGGACAAAAGGGCGGCGGGCACGTAAGGCTGACAGCCTCACCGCCATCTGTGAGCCGATAGCGGGTCGTGTTCGCATGGAGGCATTACGCGGGCATTTGCTTGGAGGATTGCGGAAAATAACTAAATATCATGGAGCAGGTGATATCCTGCCCGAGAATCGAACTGAACGCCTCCCGGATACGGGTTTAGAGCTTTACCGCTACGCGGTATAATTGTATTTATTATATCAGTAAAATGTAATAGGGTTGATGTTTAGGATACAGCAGCAGTCTCCGTGCGGTGGTGGTAAACATTGCTTTGTATTTAAGACTCAACTCTGCTTCAAGAGTCATTGTCGAACCTTGGCGCTCAGCTTATACCCAGTCACTCACTCACTCTATTGACTGAGCTATCCCACCTGACATGTTTAAGACAATGCGATCACACAGGTTCACCAACCATACCCACAAAAAATCCGGCCATAACTCCGACCATGGACTGCACTTACATTATCCATTGCCTCAGGACATGCTGTCTCGAATCTCCACGCTGTGCCGTATGGGGAATAGGAACAAGTCGGAACCACGCTGCAATTCTATGCTGGAAATGATTTATTATTTTCCATTTGTTACCCATCATAGCGCATTCATACGTATCGTACCTGTTGAGGGATGAGGTCATTATGAGCAAACAGAAAGGTCGGGTGTCTTAACTTGGCGGTGGTTGCATAGGCAGTAACAAGATCACTTAAAAGGAACTGTAATTAATAGAGCTTTGTGCTATGGCTGTGTCTGGGTTTAACGCCGGCGCAGTAGGCCGCACTGATGACGGACTGGACAAACGTCATTAACTCAGATGAAGTGGATGTTTATAAATAATTTGCATTTGAATGTAACTGCTCCCGAATCAGATATATATATATACATAGGTCGGATAAAAAGTAGTGGCAACACTTCTATAGTTCTGAAATGACTTTATTACCTGAGGTAAACACACTTACATTCCTACAATATAATCGCCACCCCCCCATGTGTACCACCTTCTGCCAAATTTGTGGAAGGCGTCGTACACCATCAGCGCGTCCACTTCTGTTGATGCACAGCAGTGATCGCCCTACAGCATGAATAATCTCCTCTCTTGTGTTGTAACGTGTCCCTCGCAATGGTTCTTTCAGTTTGGTGAAATATCATAATCGCACGGACTTATGTCGGGTGAGTATGGCGGATGTTTCAGTATCTCCCATCGCCAGCAGCGAAGGAGATCCTTGACAGCGTCAGCAGTATGAGCCCTTGCATTGTCATGAAGGATGATGGGGTTCGTTGCCAACAAGTGTCGTTGCTTTCTCCTGAGTGCTGGACGAAGATGATTATGCAGGAAATTGCAGTAGTAGGCAGCGTTTACTGTCTGTCGTTGAGGTATAGTGTGGTGCAGTATCACTCCATCAGTGTCATATGCCACAATGAACATCGCCTTCACATTACTTTGCGTAGGGCGCACTTTCTTTGGACGAGGAGAGCCAGGATGCTGCCATTTATTTGATTGTCGCTTCAAGTGCGGTTCGTATGAGCGAGCCCAAGTTTCGTCCAGAGTGACGATCCTTCCAAGGAAGTCGTCACCTTCCCTCTG
>NW_019728501.1:972616-1031733 GCF_002891405.2 Cryptotermes secundus | reverse complement strand
TTCAAGCCGGAAGGTCGCGGGATCGAATCCCGATGAGGTCATTGAATTTTTTCAATTTACCTAAACCTTCCAGTCGCACTATGGTCCTGGGGTCGACTCATCCTCTGACAGAAATGAGTACCAGGATTATTCTTGGGGGTAAAGGGCGGTTGGCTGGCGTGTGGGGCTGACAACCTTACCGCCATATATGAGCCAGTTGTCTAGAAAATGTGGGAACCTCAACATCTCACAACCCTGTGGGCCTTCAAGGCCTGTTACAGGGATACCTTTACTTTTACTTCTTTTTTGCTCATAAGTCAGAGTCGAGATGAGCGAGCATGTAGCCTAGCGTCCACAAGGAAGATGATAAATACGTGCCGATGCTTAAAGGAAGAGACCGCTTTGGAGACCTAGACACAGGTCTGGGTGGGAGGATAAATATTAAAACGAATCGTGATGGAAGGGGGTATGAAGATGTGGACTAGATTTAGCTTACCCATGATAGGGTTTACTTGCAGGGTTTTATGAAAACAGATATGCGACATAAACCTTCAGCTTGAGTGAAGGCAGGAAATGTTTTTGCTAGTTGAACAACTACCAACAACGCTGCACCATGGGCATCGATTCTTACGTGAGATTTGTAATTCATAAGACGTTGAATGTGGGGTATGATGGCGAGTGGTGTGGGAGATGGTCACATTTGGGATGAATCTGCTGCCTCTATACCCTGAAGATGGAGGCAACAAGTTCCTTCGCAACGTTGGTAACAATCTACCAGACCAGTCGTGGTCGTTTCGTTGAAGGCGCTAATTTTCATGTGTTTTTAAGTTTATGATCTCTCAGGATATAATGCCATGTAGTTAGATAGGTGCCACCATTTTAGGGGAGGCAGCTGCCTTCACTTTCACCCAGCAGATGGGAGCAGCAGATTCCTCCGAAATCTAGGTCCTTGCCCACCAAACTTCACAGTGTCACATCCCATCAGATCGTAATCTTTGCGCTTACCGTCGTCGGAAAGTCAGATATCATATCGAGACATTCTTTTGAACGGAACGTTATGCTCCCCCCCCCGCCCCACTCCTATTCAAGGAACAGAACGGTGTACTGCAGTGTTTTCAACCAGCAGGAAGCGATCCACAGGTCAGAGTTGAATAAGGACGATTAATGTATCACTAAAATGTTCGTAATTATAAAAATGCCCTTTCTGGAAAAGGACGACCCTGTTTGAAACATATACGTTTTACTCAAATTATAATTAGAACTACTAGGTGGTTCAAATATGACCGGGTCTGATTAAAAAAAANCTCCCCTCCGGAGTCAACACATTTTTTCCAACATTCTGGGAGCATCCTGATGCTCTTTTCAAAAATGTTTTGTGGTTGGCGGCGTATCCACTCCGGAACAGTCTGGATGAGGGCGTCGTTGTCCACAAACCACATGCCTTGCAAGTCTGATTTGAGCCTTCCGAGCAGCAGGTAGAAATCACTTGCGGCCAAATCGGGACTGTACGTCGGATGTGTCAGAAAGTTCCGTTTCAATTTCCGAAGGGTTTCCATTGTTGTTTTGGACGTATGGGGGGCGTGCATTGTCTTGAAGGAAGGCTACCCGCTTCCCACCTGTCTTCCGCTTGGATCGGATCTTACTCCAAGTTCCTTGATAGTGATGAGCCTATTCTCACGAATAAGCACGTCTGCACGATCAATGTTCGGCTCGGTGATGGATGTTCGCGGCCAACGATCATGCGGTTCATTCTCCACGCGATCTCTGCCCTCTCTGAAGCACTTACGCCACTCAAACACAGGGGTCCGTGAGAGACACTCTTCCCCATACTGTTGTTGGAGTATGTGGTGAATTTCAGTGGACTGGACGTTTTCTCCAACGAGGAATTTGATCACAATGCGTTGTTCCACGCTCCGCGGTAGCTTCTGTTCTCTCATCACTCTAGCAACTTCCAGACAGCACTGAACACGTTCTAACCCTAACAGGAGGGAGGGTGGAGGTTGTGGCTTCACTCTCGCAAGGTCGCACAGCTGCTGCACAGTGCAGCTTGTTTACACACAAATCAGTCCCGGTCATATTTGAACCACCTTGTACTTAACGTAAATCCAACGAAATCGACATTTCGTTTAGCCCACAGGATGTACGAGTATCTGTAAATCTTGGTGTAATCTGAAAACAGTTTAACTCTGTATGGTTTATGTAAATAATGCTGAACACTTTTTCGGGATTTCCCCGAACAGAACTGCTGTTCTGCTTGCAGTTCCAGCGTTCTGTTCTTCCTCGGCCCAAATTAATGTGAATCACAATTATTGTCGGCGTATACAACGATCAAGTTAGTGTTAGCCTGATGCCCATACGCCCATGAACAGTTTTTTTTCAACGAAACCGTCCGCTCCCCCTGACTTTTCTTAAAATAATTTCGGTGCAGTAATGAAATTTCATATTAATAATGACAGTTATATTGATATATAGCCAATTTCTGTTGACTCATTTTTATGTTATTTGCAACCCTGACGCGTGGACATTAGTGCTTAATGACGGTAACAACAGATTATTAGAAAACCATTAGGAACAGTTCTGACTTTTCTCTCCCGGATTCTTCCTATAACCAGTTTGAACCAGTTTCAATATATGTTGAACCGTTTTATATTATTCAGTCTTGGTGACGCATAATGATCGTTTTGTGAGTTAAATGGTTGCCAAGTAAAGAAAGAGGCCCGGACAGAGTTTGCGTTTTGCAGTATAAAAGTCTGGTTCGGTTTCCTAGCAACGAGACCACAATCGAAGAATAAGGGGAACGCTATACGAAAGGGAAAGAGAGCGTCTACATTAAGGGAGCACGCATTTATAAGCACGCAGAATTTTGAGGGACATTACCTTAGTACGTTCGAATTAATTTAATTGCGCAAACTCAAACATTTTAATACTGGAAACGTGAAATATAGGTTTGAAGTATTCGGGGAAGAAAAATGTGTTAGACAGGGTGGACGTACAAGTAAAATCAAAACAGGTTTTCAGTCAGACAGAAATGACTAAGGAACATTTTTTTGAAAGGTTCGAATAATGTTGGAAATTCATACGGTTATTGGAGTGTACTGCACACGAGAAAATAGAATACTGCGCCATAATCTGTTGTAGGTTGTTCGTCTGTAAACCATTTAAAGTCATCTACAAGGTGGAGGTTTTTTCGACGTTTTGGGTGCAGAAAGGCACGTCTGCGACTGTTGCACCGATTCATACGTTACAGCAGTAATTCCCAGCTTATCACTACAGACTCCCTCTCCTGCTGCACACAGATACTGCACCTGATGTGTTTGTTTGCGATGATTAATGACAGAACATGGATGTCCGGAGAGTGGGGATACAAGGGGCGAAATTCCCATCTGCTGGGTTTCTTACCAAAACAGTAACGTCACGAATATTGAATTCAAAACAGTGCGAACATACAGGTTTTTCTAATCTTGATGAAAGTGTACAGAGCCGAAACTGAGTCTCCTTAATGTAACTGGCAATGAGGATATGGTACCGGAAGAGGAAGTTGCGTTCGTGCCTCTGTCGTGTAGTAGTCAGAGGTACTTGATACAGATCCAGAGGTACTGGGTTCTATTCCCGGTGCTACAAAATTTTCTGAGAAGTAGTTGGTCTGGAACGGGGTCCACTGAGGAGCTATTTCAAGGAAATAGCAGCTCCGGACTAGAGAACCGAGATTAATGGCCTTGGGGATCCAAGGACGCTGTTTCAACTAGAATTGCACGCGAATGGTTAGGCGTATGACCCGGCTAATTCCAGAAAGAAGAACCCGTGTTACTCATTGGGTGAGAGGTTAACTTGTCAATGTAATGAGGCAGCCGGTTGACCTCTTCGTACTTTTTAACAAATGCCTGTAACCTACTGGACTTAGCCAGTTCCGCACCCTACCTGCCAGTTGAACCGGTTACGAACGAAATTTCTTGTTCAAGAACACGTATTTTTTTATAAAAATTTTGGCTTTTTAAATATCGTTGAACTATATATGCACAGAATATTATAATGAAGGCAAGCAAACAGAGGGACATATTTTTAAAATAAATTTCACTCGTCACGGAAATGTCTTACTTCCTTCGCCGTCCGATGCGAACATTCGTCGCTCGGTTCACGTTTTGGTAGGCAATCAACGTCGGAAGTTAAAAATTGTGTGATATTTAATTTATTGTGCTTTTCCGTTCTGAGCAAACAAGAAAGCTACCGGATTAACTCTGAAGTTAGTAAAGGTGCTTGGCAACTACAACCTTGTCGCGAAGACTGACGAAAAAGGAAGAAATAAAAGTTCTCTGGAGCATGTTTCTTGAATATATCATTGAAGATAACATTTCCAAGATCTCAGGAGAAACTGGAAGTAACAGAAGGATTTATTGCGAGGAAGTCAGCAAGTTTAACAAGAACTGTCTGTACCGGCATTCCTCCCTGCTTTACGCCACCACATGCAGTAGTAACGTGATGCTTGTTAGGATGCATTCAGTTGAAGGGTGTAATAAAGCAATTCATGGGCAAATCAGCAACAAGCGCGTGACACTAGAACCTAAAGAAAGTGAACGGTAGATTATCCGAAGCGAGAGCAGGTGTAGGTTCGGTGCCGGACATCAGACTGTTTTTGAAAACAACGTTGATTGTATTCTATAAGTCGGTAATTGTGAGTAGGTACATCTATCGAGGGATACTTGGTTGATGACAAGGAGGAATCAAGATCAGTGGTTCTCGTCCTGTGATTCACGGACGGGTAGAATAGCGGTGGGTGTACTGGGTACAAGAGTCTCACGTTCGACAGTAGAAAATAACAACCCACACATGCAGGTATCATCACGGCTGAACATGCTCATAATATTTTAAAAATTAACGTCATTATAACCCATTAAAACGGAAGATATGCAATAATCTCCCACACTAAACATTTGCAATTCAAAATTATATGCGCGGGCATGTGAAATAATGTTAAGTTGTCAGAGATACGCGCTTTGGGATGATCTGGGGTTTAGCACGGCTCTGCCACCCACTTCAAAGAGACGCAGACTAATTATCGTCACTTGGCCGGCTACACCAGTAAACGCAGTAAAGGAGACTGAGGAGGAAAAAAATGTAGCCAGTTTTCGGCACAAATTATTGGTCTCAAAGGTAAAGTAAAAGTAGACCTAAGCAGTATACCATGATTGGCCGCGCCATAGCTCAAGCGATTAGTCGCTGCTTCCCACCGCGGCGGCCCGGGTTCGATCCCGGGTCTGGTCAAGTGGGATTTGTAGTGGACAAAGTGACGCTGGCGCAGGTTTTCTCAGAGTACTTCGGTTTCTCCTGTCAATCTTCATTCCACAAATTGCTCCACAATTACCCTCGCCTATCATCTGGGGCTGGTACAATAGGCCAGAAGTGGCCGCAGTACAAGGGACTTAGTCCCACCCCACTAGCAATAAAAAAAATATACCGTGATGGCTTATATAGGGCGTGGAGATGGAATGGAATGGCTAGCATCACGTTTCGGCGGCTGGCTCTTGCAAACAAGGTAACGAATTTGGGGTTGCATAAAATGAGGTGGATTTGATTAGCCGAGCCGAGCCGAGCCTGTCTGACCTGAGCCGAGCCGAGCCGAGCCGAGCCGAGGAGCGCGTGGGGTTAGTGTAGTGATCTGCATAGTGTAAATGTAATAACGAGGGAATTGTTACTTTGTTGTGTATTATGGCCTTGAGAGATCTGTTTAAACTATCAGCCAGAACTTGTCACTGTACAACCCTAATGTCCGGAGAAGCTAGAAGATGAAGTTAAACATATTATCCTAACTAATCATTATTTACAATAAACTGTGAAGAATTGTGATTTTTATTTCATTTATTTGCTACAGTTGTCACCTACTGTTTACTACGCTCATAAATCAGTTTCGGAGTGAACGTTAAGCGACCCTAGAATATGCAGAACGCAACGTGTCAGCAGGTCGGCCTCAGTGGTATAGCAAAATACCGTGAAAATTGGCCCATCGTGAAAGTGCTCTGGAATAAAGTTGCTTATGTTCCCTCAGAGTTTTGTAAGACACTGGAAGTGAAGCGAGATTTGTGTGAGGACAGGGGGATAGATCTTATAGTTTACAGACTGCAGAAATGAGATTCCTAACGTGGGAGATTGGCATGACAGGAACTGGTTGTCAGTATAAATGAACGAATTTTAGATAAACTTCACTTTAAAGTCAGAATAATGCTGTAGCGAAGTACTTCGAATATCAGCCGTCCTTCACACAAAGGCTTTCAAAAACAGTTCTTAGTTATCGGCCCCCTTGGGGTAGGGTAGGAATGGAGGATGACTAAAATAAATGGAGAACCCGATCGTAAGGGACTAGATTCTTGAAGAAGTTGAAGATGATAAAGTTGCTCTTTATGCCTTGGTCATTAATGCATGATGGTGTCACCATTCACAATCGTTTCAACACGTTGAATTCATTATATAACCTCGGCAGTTGACACGTGCTGGTAACGCATTTTTGAAATAACATTTTTATGCTTATCTATTTAATCTACTTAGAAGTCATGCTTATAATGCATTTTTGAAACAACATCTTTTATGCTTATTCGTTTTAATCTACGTAGAAGTCATACGTATAATGCATTTTTTTAAACAAAAACATTTTTATGCTTATTTCATTTAATCTTAGAAGTCATGTTTGTGATGCATTTTTAAACAAAATTTTTATGGAAAGTTCGTGTTTCAGTGGACTTAAAAACTGACAGCTTTTGTTTACTCTTTAATGACTAATATCACCAAGGAAATTTTCATTCCCCGTTAGGTCCATGCGTCCGTGTTGACAGACCATTAGTGAACAAAGATAATCGCAAACATACAAGCGCAGCTGCCATGTTAATCTCGCCCAACATGGGGGGCCATTATGTCAGCATCACATGTTAGCTTTTGCCAAAGAAGATCTGTCATCAAACAGGGCAGATTTTGTCTCCGGCAGGTTGAGGAACGAAATTCCAATATGGCTTGTCAAATCATGCCGAAATTTGGTTCTTTTCCCGGCTTCACGTTATTATCCTCAGGGTATCTATATTTTATATTTTTTTTTAATTGCTAGTGGGGTGGGACTAAGTGCCTTGTACTGCGGCCACTTCTGGCCTATTGTACCAGCCCCAGATGCTAGGTGAGGGTGATTGTGAAGCAACTGGTGACAGGGGAAACCGAAGTACTCGGAGAAAACCTGCCCCACAGCCACTTTGTCCACCACAAATCCCACTTGACAAGAACCCGGGCCGCCGCGGTGGGAAGCCAGCGACTAACCGCTTGAGCTATGGCGCTGCCTTATTTTGTATCTTAATGCATTCAGTATTAGTTACGAATTAGATATGTGGCCAATTTGATTTGTTCATGGTTATGACGATTTTTATTTTCTGGGATATGAGGCTGCGTAGTTCGTTGAAAGTGAACCGTCGTTTCGAAGGAACATATTGGCGCTTTCAGTTACTAAGATTACATAATGGCGAATGATATGATCTGTGGTGAATAATGCAAGGAATTACCGGGAAATTTGCATACAGCTCACCAATAAAACCATAAGCAGCAAGGATAGCTGTTATTATCTTCGAGATTTGAATCCGGGACCTCCGGATTACGATACAAGGGTGCCAAGAAATTTGTTAAGTAATATAAGAAATTGAATGAGAGATCAGAGCAAGAATTTTACCCCGGAATCGGAGGGCGAATGAAGATATTAGGGTTGTTAGAAAGTAAGAATCAGATTAACGGTAAAATTATATCTGTACTTAATTATGTAATTACGCACCATGCCATGAAGGCTTAAGAGGGTGTGGCTGGAGATATAGCTCTACCGTTTTTTATTTTGGCACGAGATGGAGGTGAGTTCTCAGGTTCACTCACCTCCCGCTTTACCTCCGGGGGTAGTCCCCGATACTTGTTAAATAGGAGGCGGGGTGGGACTCAGAGCCGGTCTGGACGCTGTAGAGAAGAGAAGAATCTCGTCCTTGCTGGGAATCGAACCGCGGTCGCCCTTCCCGTAGCCTAGTCGCTATATCAACTCAGGGATTACAGACTTAATATGCATACGCGAAGAAAGAATGGAAGAAAAGTATGTCCAGAAGAAGGTATGAGTTATGGTCCGTGAAGAAAAAGGAATTCCGGAAGACCTGTGTGAAGATGGATTAACCAAAGGAGAGGTCATCCTCGAAGTTCGTGAAGATGTGAATGGCGAACTGGAGATATCCAGGCGCTAAGCTTGTATGGTGACCGTCAGAAAGAAGCAGTTACAAAGTTTTGGCTGTAATGCATCTCACTCTTAACAGCTGTACTGTCTCCCACCTCTTATATTAATCACTGCCCATCACAGTAACAGTAGACCCGACCTACGAACGGCAGAAACTCTGCTAGGCTTATTTACGACTTCCTGTAAGATCTGAGGCTTACGCGTCGGCTGAAGGTAACAGAATCATCTGGGGCTATCAGCCATGCGAGTTCGTTAAAAATTACCTACGTTGCAGAGACCATATCTGTCTGACTTAGTAAAATTCAGTTTACGACTGACTGGCAGTTTGTCTTGGTATCGAGCCCCAATCACCCGATTTTTGACTTGGTCTGCACGGATACTGTTGTGTCACATTGTAAGAGGACGGGCCTGTCCCTTGTGAAATGTCACAGTATTCTCAGTTTTACATATACTATGTGCATGATACTTTCGATGTGCATTTATAGTATTTACATCATGTACAAGGCCCCTGTCGGTCCAGGCTTTGTACAGCAGGTTATGCCTCATCTTACCTGCCTGTGGCATAAGGTGGAAACTGTACCATCTATATGCCAACACGGCCCGCGATGGAAACTGAGCGCGGACCAATGGGCTACTTGTGGTCGGAGTCATTAAGTTCGCTTGTTTTGGGTCGTCTCTCTGGATTATCCTATTAGTCACCGGGTTCTAGGATCGACTGAGGTTGAACACCCGCCCCTCTTGAAGTGCTTTATGCAGTAAGGCCCTACTGGATACAGCACCGGAATATATGAACCTCTTGGTAAAGGAGGCTTTGGAGATGGGCTTCACCCCATCACTGCTTCCTGCAAGCCAAACCGGCGGTATTCCAAACATCACTCACAGACAAAAAGAAGAGAAGTAAAATATCAATTTCAGTATTAAATTTCATGCACACTATGTCAATTGAACAAATCCATACCCATATGTCGTATTTTAGACATTTGAAAGTGGTTCATGGTTACACGTGTATATACATAATCTAGCCGATCACAGTGGCCGTGCCGTCTGAGGTATGAAATGTCTTCGTTCGCTCGATCGCTGGGATTGTGTGTTCGAACCCCACACAAGGCATGGATGTCTGTGTGCATTTATTCTGTTTGTGTTGTCCTCTGTATAGGTGGAGGCTTTGCGAATGGTTGATCCCATGTCCAAGGAGTCCTATAGACTATTTTTTTTAATTCGCATAGTGGGGGGTGGAGTCCACCTGGGTCCACTCGGCACGGCGGCCACTGATTGGCCTACTGTAGCCTGCCCCGGGTGATTATGATGATGGATAATTTGGTGGAATGAAGATTGGCAGGGGAAACCGAAGTACTCGGAGAAAACCCGCCCCAGCCCCACTTTGTCCACAAATCCCACTTGACCAGACCCGGGATCGAACCCAGGCCGCCGCGGTGGGATGCCAGCGACTAACCGCTTGAGCTGTGGCGCGGCCTATATGTAGGATTAAGAAACTGAAAAGGCCGTCAAGTTCCAACAAAGGGCTGTAGAGCCATAGATAGATAAGCTAGCGCAATAATGACTGGCTGACAGATACGTAGGTATGCTGATCAGTGCAAGTGTTTAGAATGGAAAAATCATACTCATTTACCACATACATACCGACCTAACGGCACATAGCAAGTTTTTGAAATATTGNTAAACTTCTACCGAATTATATTATATATATTATATTATTATTATATATATATTATCACTGGATTTTCAATCAGACGCCGGGGTCTTGTAAACTAGATCACGACCGCTTCCTTATCATTTCCAATTCATTATCGTATTCCTGTTCGGCACCGTGTAATATACAGTTGAGAAGAAGCGCAGTAGATCACAGTGGTCGCGGTGCAAGGGCCAAGAAGGCCCACCCCTTATACATTCATTCATTCATACAGTTCGGAAAGCGCCCTGAAATAGACTCAGAAACAAACACAGTTCAGGAGCTTGTTAGTAAGTTTGTTAGAATCGATTGAGAAAAAAAGATGACAATATTAAGCCCACAAGAATCGAAGGAACTGAAATACGACCCCAGAATTTGCCGAAGGGACTGAGAAAGACAACGAAAACAACGTAACAGTCAGTGCTGCGATAGAAACACGTAGAGTGAAACTCCGGGATTACCCAACAGGATATTTTCGAATCGGATAGAGAAAACGTGTTCTACGCGCTGTAGAAATGCATTTGTAAATGTGTTTATACTATACGTGGTGTTTCCAGGAACTGAGCATGAGAGAGGGCACGTCATATATGAACATCTGACAGCGTACAGGATCGACACTAATGAGCTAATGATACTAATGAGCAGTGTTGCCCGTGTTTTAAACGAGCACTTAAAAATACACAAACAAAAACAGTGCTGGCGTTGGCTTCATTTTCTCCCAGTACAGGGTGTTTGGTGACTGCATACGAACTTTTCTTTATTGGGTGCTGGGAACCTTTGTAGGATTTGAAGCTTTCGGAGCGTTAGTTATGAAGGGTTCTGTCTTTTGTGATTAACGTCGCGCACTCCGATGAAAGTCAACAGACGTTTCGGAGGAACGTGTCGCCTCTCTGAACCCTTCGACGTAACTTTATTCAGCTCCGTGTTGCAATGATAATGTCTGGGCGAATGCGACGCATATTCAGTTCCGTGTTATAGGATGTTTCCTGAACAGTGTGAATTACCGTAATGCGGCAGCTGTAGACATTATTGTCTTCAGTGATGTGACGCCGTGTAGTCCGATGGAACGTTACCAACGTTTCGGAGAAACCTGGTAGCTTACCAGACTCCCTTTGGTACGGATTTTCCTGAATCTGGGAAGTCTTCTCAACGCGTCAAGAAGTTTCCATGTTGCTGTGGGGCCCGAGGGGTTCATCACCGTGACGATAAAGGCGTGAATGTGTTCCAGCTGTATAGGCTGTACGAAGTCGATTAAGATGAGGTGTAGGGAGATGTCCCGACGTTCGCCAGAAGATACCAAACGGGAGTCCAGCACACCGCAGTCAGGACGGTCAGTAACCCGACCGAGATTCGAATTTAGAGTATTACTGGTGCACCAGTCTGCTTCATAGGCTATTCGTCTCTTGATCACTTCACCCCCGTTCTCTTCCATCCTTTGTGATGTCATCGGCATCGGCATCGTCATGACTTCCCCGATGATCCTCAGTACAAAATCTGTAATCTTTTTTGTTTATCCACTTCATATTTTATTTTCCTGTTCCACTGTCGTTGATTGAATCGCTGTGGGCAGGAAATTTCTCTTTACTGTCGAGTCCACACGGCTCCTTGTGGCCACTGAACCTGTAATTCAACAGGTTCCAGTGGTTCTTCATTTCAATCTAGTGCCGGGATTAAAAATTTCATAAATGTTAACCCCCCTGACCTTCATAGTGTTTCTTGGCTTGGTGAGTAACACCGAGAAACGTTACTTTAAAACGTAATGTTACGCCCGTTGTTACGAAACGTCAGCTGTCCACTAATGTTAATGTAAGTATGAAACGGGAGGAATACGAAAGCTTTCGATTTTGATGTGAAGTTTTTTTCTCCCACGTTTCTGGCTACCCCTACAGACGAGACTTCGAAAGGGACATGCTCATACATTTAACAGGCGTCCCGTGTTCAGATTTTTGTTTTTTCGCTAGCATATCCATTCTACCTCACTATTTGTAGTTTTGGCGAACTTGAGGACGTATAACGTATTAATGAATGTAGGACAGCGCGAGATACATGACCGAATTTCGTCAGTTAGTAGTAACACCGCTCTTTTCCAACCCGCCTTTACTTGTATCGGCGCAGTCGGAATGGTGCTATCCCTGCTACACCTGTTTCTACCTTAGGACAGTGTATGATGGCTACTAGAAGTTGTCCTCACCGATCAAACTAAGGAAGATCGGTATAGGTACGGGAAACTAGCTGGGTCGGTTTGCATGAGTCTCAGGGTAGCGATGCCGAAGAAAGCGTTTTCTGAGAGTTGAGCCAATTGACGTTTATTCACCTGCTAATTCACCACACTGTTAAATTAATGTATTCTTAGCTTTAAGTTACAGCGTTACACTATCGGCTAGCTATGTCCCGGAGCGTGCAAGGGTCACGTCCGTTCAGTTCGGAATATTGTGAAAGTCTCCCCTTTTGTGGAATGGCTTGCACCCCCACGCCGGGAATTCGAAAGATGGTGTTGACATATACATTTTCATCCTATCTTCCGTAGGAAGCTTGAACGAGGCAACCCAATCATACTGGCCCTCATTCACAGGCAATTGTAACAAGCTCTGACCTGTCCTTTTAGGCGCGTCCGGTTCCATGTACCCGAGCTAAATTTATGACTGATCGTAAATATCATAACACCGGACTTCTTGTTTCTGCCAGAATCTAAAAATTTTCAACATAAACACCGTATTGCACGTCCCAGACGATGAAATACGATATTATAGATCACGATACATTTCCAGTAATATCGAAACATAAGACTTTTGAAATTTAAATTACCGAGAATTAATTAGAAATACATTTCATGGTCATCTATAATCATCAAAATAAATAAGGGCTCAGAATGATCAGCGTCAGTAGGTACAAATATTACAGCTTCAACGAGTATCTAATCGGACGTACTAGCGCCCAACCTTGATATGGGTAACATAAACTTGACTTCCTTCAAAGTATCGGTACGGCAGTAAAGTATGATGTTACGGATGGCGTTTTTCAAGGTATTGACATGTTATGTAGCTTCTTAGGTTGACACGAACGTTTCAGAGGAGCACGCTGGCTCAGTCTTCAGGGTTAACGTAGAGAAGGGCAAGGTTATGGCGATTTCAATGCCATTGTTGTCCAACAGGACATAGATTGTTGGTCATTAGAATTTCGCGCAACTCCTTTGCCACAATGTCGTCCCGTTGTGAATCAGGCTTTCCGTTTGTCGCATCCATTGCCTTGTTCGTGGTTGTATCCACTCCGCAGACAAAGTGAATGAGCTCTGGCATGCGTGGGTCTCTGTTCAAAGAGAGGACCTCATCGCTTGATCTCTCAGCAGCGATATAAAGGCATTCTCAAGCTATCAAGTGCAAAATTGAGCGAATCTGCGAAACAGACACGCCATGCCTGTCGAACACGGTATGAGCAGAAGCATAGTAACGTCCAGACGTTGCTGCTGCTTGTCAGGTCGTATTGAAATAGATGTGAGATCCAACTCAAGGCGAAGCAAGTGAATGTAAAGTTGTCTCATGCCGTAGAACTGCAAGGGCGCACAGAAGAGAAAAAGGCGACGAGTGGTGAACGTGTAGGCATAACCTATTCAGGAAAGAGATGTGACAGACAATGGGAACCTCAGGCTACTGATAATCTGGTCGAAATTCGAACTGTATACCTCTGGAATAAATGCTACCCCTGTGTCAGTCTGCATGTCCTACACGATCACCTTCAGTTCACCAAACATGACGGTCAACTCATTCGACCTTAAGTAAAGTCTGTAGTTGATCCAGAAGCGAAATGAATATATAGTATTGTAAGGTGTATACCCACTGCTAAGCAACGGCGCGATAAACACCTTTCCGCATAAGCGCGTGATAGTAGGGAACCATTGATAGGCAGCAGCCAGCGCGCCAATGACCTGGCTGAGTAGCGATCACGTAGGAAACCCAACAGAGGCGATTCAACAATACAGGCTGTATTTTCTGTGTGGTCCGTGCCGAGTCTGTATAACGAGGGCCTGTTATAGCAAGCTAGATCAGAGAATTGGATGAGAGAATTAGCATTTGAGAACTGGGCCGGGTTCTGGTGAATCGACATGGCAAGAAGACTTCAGTGACATGAAGTGATAGTTCCTGCGTTAAAATGCGTTGCCACGAAACGGATAGTGAAAACATAGTAAAGACATAGCCATTGTTGAGATCTTACCTAGCAGCCACTAATGAAAGCAGATATAGAAGAATGTATTTTGTGTGCCGTAATCTTTCTGAATGTTATAATTAGTGTTAGTAGGTGGTCAGTAAGTCCAATTACGAATCCGAACCCCGTCTGTAGTCACTCCTACGCGTGACAGCAGGTGTCAAAAGTGAGATACGAACCCACACCTTACAGTATGACGAGACGAGCCTGTCTTTCCTGATGTACTTGTTTGATATTTAGGGAGTGTTTGATTTCACGGCAAAGGGCTTCATATCATACTGCGCACCGTTTCCCTAGCAACTAGTTGGTACTTGTTTGATATTTAGGGAGCGTTTGATTGCACGGCAAAGTGCTTCATATCATACTGCGTACCGTTTCCCTAGCAACTAGTCTGTATCTAAACTTCAACTTCTATATTATTAACATTATAGCCTCATTGCATTTATCTGAATCCGTGTTTATCGTGTGGTGGATCACCAGCCCCAGGTGTGTTGCGATCGGTACGGTTGCCTCGTACAATGAAAAGTCCATATTTCAGAACACAGCTATAGCGTTTCGAAGTCTGTACGTAAACCTAAAATTAATATCGGTCCGCCGCGGATATTTGCCCTCTGAAAACGGCAAGAGAACTCCATGTAGAGTATTTGTGGAATGCAAACATTATTTTCTCTCGGTCATTGACTATGTTCATTGTGCTTATAAATTAAGATCTGTTAACTGTATTTATAATGATTTAATGATAGATCAGCAATGTTATAAGCCTGTAAGGTGAGGTAAAGTTCTCCCTGTGCTTGACTAATTAAGCACTACGCTATGAAGGCGTAAGGGGGAGTGGATGTATAGATCCACATTTTCTTGAGCCTGGCACTAGCTAGAGGTGAGTGGTCAGCTTTACGCCCCCCCTACTTTATTCCCGGGGATAGGGCCCCCGCTTGGCCCTACCGGAACTCGAACTCCGACCCCTCGGTTGTCCAGCCCGTAGCCAGTCACTGTACCGTGTAGAATTTGAGGTTTTCACAGCGGTGACTACGAAGAATGCCGTCTTCTGGTATGTGGCGCCGTGTAGATCTTGTGTGATCGACTTTCGCCTCCATCTTCAGGGTAGAAAAATCCGCGAGTGAGGCACCAGCGTGAGCAGGTAGCTAGCAGACTGCTATCCATATTTTCCATTCCATCAGTCGTGGTTACTCAGCCATTCGACGCTCTACAACCAGTGTAGTTGAGAAAGTGTCGTTAAATAACCCAAGATTCAATAAAACAGTTTTACAATATGGGATTTGAGGTTTTCACGGTGTTGACTGACTTCTGGGATATGGCACTGTTTGCACTTGTGGTAAATATCTTTAACTTTGCATTTTTACAATGCAGTGTGATATTAAAGGTAAAGCTATTCCTGTAACAGGCCGTGAAGGCCCATAGGGTTGTGAGAGGTTGAGGCTCCCACATTCTCTAGACCAGGGGTCTCCAAACTTTTCGAAACGCGGGCCACATTAGGTAATTCAGCACTTTCAACGGGCCGGATAAAACCACATCGCGGGCCGTAGTTTGGAGACCCTTGCTCTAGACAATCGACTCACAGATGGCGGCAAGGTCAGTCTTAGGCACCGGCCGCCCTTTACCTCCCCAGGAAGATTTCTGTTACTCATTTCTGTTAGGGGCTGAGTCGACCCCAGGGCCATAGTGCGGTTTGAAAGAGGTAAATTGAAATTCCCACTTCATCGGGACTCGGAACCCGCTACCTTCCGACTTGTAGGATGGTGCTTAAACCAGCTACGCTACCGCGTATCCCACCAGTGATATTAAGTTCACTTAAATATCGCTTATTGTTTGTATCGTTTCATTTTTATTTTCTGTTCGGATCAACATATATTCTTATGCCAAAATTACCGTTACCAGGCTCCAGTTAATATAAAACTCGTTAACGGATGCACTGCCAGCAGACCTACCAGTTCCTTTGTTGCTAAGGAGAATCTTGTAAGACATCACCTTTGCATTCCCTGTAGACAAGATTTGCTGAAGGGTGTGGAGGCGAAAAACATATGGGTTGACATTGGCCGTCGGTCAGAACTGTGTAAGAGATAGTCGGTGTAATATCTCAGCAGTGACTCACCTCTTCACCTCACGCTAAGAAACAACATCCAAGTACTTCTCTTTGACCTGAACAACAATAAACTGCATACACAACACATGTAGGTATACCTCACAGCGTCAACCATTGTAGGTGGGAAATTATTAGGGTATTGTCTGTTCGGACCGAATTTCTAGACTAGCAAGCCTGTCCTGAAGGTCCCATGTTTGTCTCTTTGGTGGAAGAGAAGAAACGTTAAATTCAGGCATGTTCGTTTGAAGAAAGAATTATGGCATGGCGTTTCTTTCATCGCAAAGCATTAAGAATAAAAAGCCATTTGAATCGTATACACACGATTATCACCTAACGTTCATTTGGCCGCACATCAGCCCACCTACCTCTTATAGTGCTGTTGCATTGTATTTTTCTTTAGTGATCACAAGAAATACAGAGTGTCAGCGCTTTTTCAAGGTGAAATGCTTCGTAATTATTAAGATGCGGGACAATTTTTCAACAAGTTTAGTGGCTCCAGAAGCTTCCAGAAGTCTGAAAATGGTGAGAGTTATAAATCTTCGAATTTATCCATGTGCGTGAGTGTTAGATAGGCTGTTTCACAGTATCCTCCTTAATGCCCTGTGTATTGAATATCATTCATGCCGTACAGATGCTGTACACTGGCTGTAGGTGTATATATGTGTGTGTATTTTCCCTCGGGATGTGTAGTCACACCGTAAATACAATCAATGTATTCAGCGGGATATTTATTTTTAGTATTAGTAGAAATGGCCGACTTTATCAGTATGCGTGTGTAATCGTTTCACGTAGGTATTATGGAAACAATTATTATCAATCGGATAACGTATTTTATTTTGTATTTTTAACTTTTGGGGGGGGGGGCGCACGCGGTATCGTAGTTGGTCGAGGCAGTATGCTACAAACCGAAAAGTCGCGGGATCGAATCCCTATGAGGTGGATTTTTTCAATTGACCTAATCATTCCAGCCGCACTATGGCCCTGGGGTCGACTCAGCCTCTAACAGAAATGAGTACCAGGAATATTTTTGGGGCTAAAGGGCGGCCGGCGCGTAAGGCTGACAACCTTACCGCCATCTAAGAGTCTATTTTCTAGAAAATGTAGGAACCTCAACATCTCACAACCCTATTGTCATCCACAGCCTGCTACAGTGATACCTTTACTTTACTTAACTTTTCAGGACCGCTGTCGTAGCGTTGTAGCGTAAGCAACCTCAGTGCACGGCAGCCTCACACTGGCACCGGCCATGTTGCCCCGGTTCGAATCTCGGCCCGGACGTTTGACATCATGACTGAATATTTACGTGGTTTCCTCAGTCCCTCCAGACATGCCGAGATGGCGCCTTAAATTAGACCACGCCGCTTTTCGTGCCACAACTTTTCCGCTTCTTTTCCGTCATTCGTCGATGTATAATCTGAGTTACCAACATTATAATAAATAAATAATAAATGTAAAAAAAGGTAAAGTTGTCCCTTTGCTTAATTAAGTAAGCACTACGCCATGAAGGTGTATGGGGGAGTGGATGTATAGATCCACACATTCTTGACCTCGGCACTAGCTTGAGGTGAGTGGTGGGCTTCACGCCCCGGCCGCTTTACCCCCGGGGAAGGACTCTCCAGTACCTATTGGGTAGGAGGCTGGGTAGGCCCCAGAGCCGGTCTGGACGTTATGGAGAAAAGAAAAAGTAAATAAATGTGCACATTCAAAAATTTTGTCGTCTTGTAGAATTTTGCAGTATCGCACATTAGTATTTTGCTACATAAAGGCATTCGAATGTGAAAATCAGTTATTTATTTTCCGTTTTCAGGTTTGATAGTTGGCTTGTAATGTTCTGCTTAAAGGACTTCCACGTCCCCTTGAGCGAGATCCCTATGTCTTGTGGTACCTCTCCTGTCAGTCATCTCGTACTGTACAGTGTAATTTTGAATTCAGAGTTGTAAGCCCATTGATACAATTCCTTTACACCAGGAATCTACCGCTGTGGTGTGAGTTCATTTATCTGCATAGCATTTACTTTATTCTGTGCGATGTTTACATTAGGTTAGTCTTATGTACACTTGAACAATGGAGCAGAAACCACAAAGGAAAGAAATTAACATTACTACGGTTATTTTCACAGTAAACAGTGTAAGAGGGACCAGTGAGAAGCATATGTGAAACCAGATTTTTATGTACGAGCAAGCACTCTGTAGACAGGGGAGCCCCGACCATCTGTTGCGTTGCAGTATGCCTCAATCGGCCTCTGCCTTCAGACCTTTACTTTCAGAACGATTATTATTGTTCATATTTTAGCCTTCTAGGTGTAATATTTCGCCGATCAAACTGGCTGCGCGGTCTAAGGCACGAACTGTCTTCGCCATCTCAAACGCTGGGATCGTGGGTTGGAATATCATTTGAGGCATGAATATTTGTGTGCGTCTATTCTGTGAAAGTGTTGTCCCATGTGCGGCATTGCGACTGACCGTTCCCCTGCCAAGGAGTCCTGGCGACTGCGCATAGGATTAAGAAACTGAAAGAAAAACGGCCAAGGCCAAATAAAGGGCTGTAGGACCATAGATGGATAGACTGAATATTTCACAGGTTGAGACCGGCGGATACGAGGGCACATCTGACGTTTATCCAGTACTACATACCAGGATTACAGATTTTGATTAAGTGATGTTTATGGATGGTAAAAATCATTAAATACTTCCAAAGACCGAATTCTTTCAGGTTCTTCTGTGTGGTCCGAAATAAACTCTCAGTGACTGTAAGATAATTAGGGACCGTTTCGCGGGTTTCTCTTTGCGTAGATTACGCATCTCGAATTTTGAACATTAATTATGCTTTATCCTCTACTGTTTCCAGCTTTGAGAGGGCTTAAAACACATGCTCGAACACGCACTTTTTTTCATAATTCGTTGGATCATTGGATAATGGACCACTAGGAAATGNAAAAAAAAAAAAAAAAAAAAAAAAAGTGCAGAGAAGTAGCACATACAGTAGAGTCCTGATTATCCGACGTAAACCGGACTGATAGGTGGTCGCATTAACGAAAATACCTGACAATAAGATAAAATAGTATAATTTAGTGGAAATCCAGTATACGTGTGAAATCTGGTTTATTAGTAATTATTCTACTGCACAACTAACATAGTATAGTACTGACTTATTGTTTGAAGAAATAAATAACAATCAAATACACTGAACAATGAATTTTAAATTAACTAAATTCAACGCGTAGGATGGCTTTTTCCGATAACCGAAAGTCGGTTAGTCAGAACTCTGCTGTGCCTTCTCATAGACAACTGACCTTGACTCCGTTACTCCGGAAAAGAAATAGACCATTGTTGGTGGCTGATTATACAGTGTTACTTAATCGTTCGGGCTTCTAGTATCCGTACTGTTGTTTACCTGGAAGTACCACCTATGTAGTTTTATTTAGGGCTTGGCCTCCAAGGCCAAATTTAATTTATATCCTTTTTTCGATGTAATTGCCATTTTGTTTTTGGGAGCCGATTTTAATATTCCCAGTTTTTGGAGCTCAGTGTTCATATTTACCATCTTCCCATCTGTGATATACAAACTCTTAAACAAGATCTAAAAGTTTCTGACGATTGTACATTGATACAAATATTATGTTTCTCGACATGACGATGGTACATGGATAAAGATATTATGTTTTTGGACATGACGATGTTACATATGTAGAGATACTAGTATAATGTTTTTGGACGGTTTTTAAAGACAAGACGACGGATAATGTCCAAAAACATAATATTTGTACCAAACTCTTAAACGCTTAGTATTAATAAAATCCGGTCAGCCGTTTAGGAACTATCGCGAGGCGCGCATGCGTACATACAGACAAATAGACCGACGGCATTCCAAAACCACTCTTCCGTTTCGTATTCAGGAGGCGCAGAAAACAGCGACGTTCGAGGCAGATTTGTTCACATTCACAGTACTCTCTCGCGTATGCTACGGATGTGAGGGGAGCAAATCACGTTTCTGATTCCTCATTCAGACGTTTGGAATGTATGCACAGGAGTTCAGAATGGGATAAGTGCTATTTCCTTCTGAGTGTTCTAGACACCCCATTTGCAACTGCATATGTTACACGCATCAGAAAGGAAGATAATTTTTAATGATGATTTGGGAAAACTCGGAATAGAATTGGCTATAGCGTTAGTTGTCGCAAGGGACTGAGGAAAGCAGAGCATCCTGGTACGATAATCGGCACATTGTCCTCGAATCATCGAAACTTCAGACTCACGGATGGGCATACAGTGAATAATACTTGTCTCTCTTACTGTTATTAGCATTCTTCAGGTTAATTGTTTTACAAAAGTTTAGAGCCTGTTGCAGGTTGAGGTGAACACCTTGGCTGTTGTGCCAAATACTTCAAAGTGATTTTGTCTTTTGTCCTTCGTTTTTGAAAACCAGTCGTGTCATGTTCACTGTTTCCTGTTTATTTCTGAACATATGCAAAGAAACGGGATGGGGATTGTCATGGGGGCAGGCAGAAAATTTCAAAAGGCTTATGGCATGTTTACTCTTGAGGACTTTGCATTCCCCGAGGTGCTGCCTTAATTCAGAATGAAGGTCGCCGTGAATCGATGTCACGTAACGTGGTTCTCCTACGGGACGCGGAATATCTGAGGACCGATCGTAAGGCTGTTTATTACTTGCATGATACTTCACATCCAGGGAATACATACATAGGTCTTCGCTGACTAACAGCAAGTAAAAATTCTTTGGTAATACGTCAAGAATTAGTGCCATGGACCAACATTAATACGTTTGCTATTTCAGAAGTGTAAGAGCGTTCACTTGTAATACCAGTAATAATCCAGGTATATTCAAATTCAGCTTGAGATAAACTCAAGAAAGGTCTGCCTGGGCGTGGCTGTAGTTGCTACACTTCTGATACGTATCTTCTTGATCGTGACGTGTCACACACTAGCACTCCCTGGACACTTGACATGTCACGTATGAAACTTCTTCTGTCGCTCCAACGGAAGAATACATTTCGACGATGTTTAAAAGCCAGTTACCGAAGAAAATGTTAGAACGTAGGAAAGATGACGTAGGAAATATCTGCGAAAGAAGGCCACGCCGTAGCTCAAGCGATGAGTTGCTGGCTTCCCACAGCGGCGGCCCGGATTCGAGCCTGGGTCAGGTCATGTGGGACAAAATGGCGCTGCGGCAGGTTTTCTCCGAGTACTTCGGTTCCCCTACCAATCTTCATTCCAACAGTTGCTCCATAATCACCATCATCTATCATCTGGGGCAGGTACAATAGGCCAGAAGTGGCCGCAGTACTAAGTGGACTCAGTCCCACTCCACAAATAATAATAATGTACGGTAAAAAAAAGGTAAAGCTATCCCTGTATTATTATATTTTTATTGCTAGTGGGGTGGGACTAAGTCCCTTGTACTGCGGCCACTTCTGGCCTATTGTACCCGGCCCAGATGATAGGTGATGGTGATTATGGAGCAACTGTTGGAATGAAGATTGGTAGGGGAACCGAAGTACTCGGAGAAAACCTGCCCCAGCGCCATTTTGTCCCACANATTCCTGGTACACATTTCTGTTGAAGGCTGAGTCGACCCTAGGGCCATAGTGCGGCTGGAAGGATTAGGTAAATTGAAAAAATCCATCGGGACTTTGACCCGCGACCTTCCGGCTTGTAGGATAGTGCCTGAAAAAAACTATGCTACCGCTACGCTAATAATAATAATAATAATAATCTGCGAAAGAAATGCAGGATAATTAGCTTTATATCATTGTCTTTTTAGTGTGATTATTATATCAAGAAGGAAGAAACATGTTTGACTTTCAGCACGTATCAGTGGAAATCAACATTGCGGCCGTATAGGCTCAAGAGAAGACACTAGGTGTAGATAAGGAAATAATAATTAAAGAGAGGTCGCTGCTTCAAGTGGCTGGGAAGTGTTCCTTATGACCACGCGTTCGATTTTTGAAAGAGCATTTGTACTTTCAACGACTTTGTGCTGCATGACAGTGGTAATATGTTGAGAGGAAATCACTAAACTCGAGAATCCAAAGGAATTTATCAGACGGATGCAGTGGTTAGTAATATTACCGATCAATTTAGGACAGCTCCACAGTAGAATATCTCATTGACCAGATGTAATGTCAGGGGCATAAACCATAATTTCCTGGAGGAACACTTAGACGTAATTATTTGTAAGTATGTGAATATAAATGTTTCCAAAACTAATTCCTGTCGAAGGGACTCGTCTGCTGTGAATCAGTGTGGGAAGTGCAGTATCGCTTTCTCTCTGGAGTCCCGTACACGTTACAGGAGCTGTACAGTGTAAGGACGGACGTGTTTAACGTGTAAGGTTGTGAGCCAACCATGAAAGAGTATTGATTTAGTTCTTTGTTCGTCGCCTGCTGTTACAGTCCTTAGCCGCGTGAGAGGTTCCAGGATGGACGCGGCAAGTGATATGGCCCAATGGGCGTGTCCTTAAATTGTATACGAAACCTCAGTCGAATGTCGTATTAGATGAAACACGGGGACAAAGGAGGCTTTTGATGTCATCTACCATCTCAGAACAAGCGGTGTCTACAGTGGTCACTTGTACTGAAAGAAATGACTATGTATGTTGATAGAGTTATTGTGTTTCTGAACATTATCAATCGCCTTGTTTTTATTTATTTATTTAAAAAGCAGCCTTTCGAATCCAGTCTCCGAAACATTGTTTTAAATAAATAAAATTAGGACTATGAATAATGTTCAGAAGCACAATAATTATATGTTCACGTATCATATTTAGTAAGACATGGCTTATTTTTCATGCCCATATATTTTTCGAAAGCAGTGATTTGCTGTCTTTTTTTTTTTTTTTTGCTATTGNNNTTTTTTTTTTTTTTTTGCTATTGCGATTTTAAAATATGAGATGATGGCGAGGTTCTGTGTGATAGTGATAACATATTCAGGGCATTTGTAACAGCCCAAGATTCCTTCAAATAACTTTATTTTCGTGACAGTCACGAATTATTGTTGAGTGTTTGAACGTAAAGCCGGCTGTCTACTGCATGTTTCAATAATAACACCATCAGTCGCAGTATTCATACCATTAAACAGGCAAGATGTTAGATCATTCGACTATCGACGAACTTATCAGGAAGACCCTGAGCCTTGGAGTTACCTGCACAAACGTTGCATAGCCGCACAACTTCATTCTGACAAGAATTCGGAAATAGACAAAGGTATTCCCTTGCACTGGCCGGTCACGGTAGCCGAGCGGTCTAAGCCATGTGCTGTCTTCGCTCGCTTGGAAACCGGGATCGTGGGTTCGAATCCCACCCAGGGCATTGATGTTTAGTTTGTGCATGTGCGTTTTTCTGGGTTTGTGGACAGGTAGAGGTCTTGCGACGAGCTGATCACCCGCCCAAGGAGTCCTACCGAATGTGTAAGATCTAGAAAAACCGCAGTGAACGGAGAAGTTCATGGAGGTAGGCCTAGGCCCACTGGGGCTGTAGTGCCAAGGAAATAAATAATTCCCTTGTACTGCGGCCTCTTGTGGCCTGTTGTACCAGCCCCAGATGATAGGTGAGGGTGATTGTGGAGCAGTTGGTGGAATGAAGATTGGCAGGGGAAACCGAAATACTCGGAGAAAAACTGCGCCAGCGCCACTTTGTCCACCACAAATCTCACTTAACCAGACCCGGGATCAAACCCTGGCCGCCGCCATGGGAAGCCAGAGACTAACCGCTTGAGCTATGGCGCTGCCTAAGTCAAAAAAGGCAAAGTTGTCCCTGTGCTTAACTAATTAAGCACTACGCCGTGAAGGCGTATGGGACAGTGGATGTATACACGTAGATTCACATTTTTTTGACCTCGGCACTAGTTGGAGGCGAGTAGTCAGTTTCACGCTCCGGTTGCTTTACCCCCGAGAAAGAACCCCCGGTTCATATTGGATAGGAGACTGGGTGGACGACATGGAGAAGAGAAAATTCTGACCCTACCGGGACTCGAACTCCGACCCCTCAGACGTCCAGCCCGTAATCAGTCGATATACCGACTGCGCTATCCCGGCTCACTTTAAGATATAACAGAAGCTGTAGAGCAGATCAGCACGAACCCCACGACCATAAATTAATGACATCTCGACTCAAAGGTACAAGTACAAGAGTGAGCTATGCTCAACCCGGCGAGCAGTAGACGCAGCGGTTCGCTCTCGGAGCGTGAGTCTCGCACAATGTAACTCAATTTCTGCTCATTTGATTCATATTGATCTGCTGTACAACTTTGTGGCGCTGGAAGATTCAAGTTCCATGTAAAAGAAAGTGATTGCCGACCTTAATTTTTCATAAAAACTGCAAGATACAAATAATCTGTTTCGCGCCGTGTGTTCCCTTTGAAGCCACGCATTGACTTGAAACTTTTCCTGATGCGAAGGCTAATGAAGGCGATATTCCAGGTGATAATGTTAAGTAGTTCATTCTGTAACAGTGAAGATCGTAGGCCGCTTTTGCACATTGCGTATCAACTCTGCACTTCCCATCTCTTTTTCGCATTGCGGCTACCGGCGGGGGGGGGGACTGGACGGTAAAGCGAGTTGGATTCCTCAAGTCCTTGTTTATTTTTTCTTGTATGATCACCATCAGGCTAAGGTGAGTGTTGGGCCGGGGTTGTTCTTTGCAATATGGCGCGCAGCTCCCCCCTCCTTTCGCAACCCCTCACTATAAATGCCCTGCTACACTTTGTCTTGAAATGCGGGCTATGGCCAAAATTTGCCAGGATAGCACGGCCAGTAAGTAAATGGACGGGGTTTTGTTTCATTTTGGGCGGGTATTGTTTCTCATCGTCAGTATCTCAGGAGCCGGGATAGCTCCGTCGGTGTAGCGATTGGCTACGGGCTGGAGGACGGAGGAGTCAGAGTTCGAGTCCCAGTGGGTCAAGAATTGTCACTTCATGTCGTCCAGACCAGCTCTGTGGTCCACCCAACCTCCTATCCAATGGGTACCGGGGGCTTTTCCTCGGGGGTAAAGCGGTAGGGGCGTAAAACTGACCACTCACCTCTAAGTAGTACCGAGGTCAAGAAAATGTGGATCTATACATTGACTCCCCTATACGTCTTAATAGCGTAGTGCTTAATTCGTTAAACACAACAGGGACACCTTTACCTTATTATGTTCCTCTTCATGACTCACTTCAGCGCCCTGTCCTCTTTTATCTCGGGATATAAGCGGCCGTAGTGTGAAACTGATGACTCGGTACCTTATAGCGGCATGGGCTAGAGTGCATGTAGCTTTATTTTCATGCACCCTATATGTCTTTATGGTGTTTAAATATAAAGGATTACAATTGTGTAACCGAAGGTCGTCCATAACAAGGCATCCCGTAGAGGCGTGTCCTCCAGAATGAACCTTACATGTGTCTAGGGTTCGTGGACACATTCGAAAAAGAATTGTGTTTTTTATGATTCCCTGGAGTTCCTCCTCCGGAGACCAGTTAGAGATTTGTCCCTTGTTTATGATATTGACACCAATATTGATTGATTAATAGGCCGATTTTCGTTAAACTTGACTCGAATGCCATTAGTGCCCCGTCTTCACCACGTGGCAGACGTACGCTGTCAATGAGACTGGCGCCATTCATTGCACAATGCCAAGTTATGTGACTGTAGATACTTGGATGTTATGAAACTTTCGTGTATTTCCATGAGAACATGTGAAATAATAACGGCATGGTGGCCACAATATTTTGGCGCATTGTCACTGGTGACTCATTTTAACGATACGTGTACATCGTGTCATCTGGAAACTTGGTAAGCAGGCCATTTCCTTCTTCCTAGTTACTGATTTGTATCGTCGGCATTTCAAACAAGCATTCACCTTTTCCCGGGCCTTCAGCGGGTCACGTTCCAGAGTTTGCTACGCAGTATTTAAATCATACCGATAGAACCACCTGTTCATCTTGGCCTTTGCGGTATGCTGAAGCCACACACTGCTTTGAAAGACTCATCATAACTCGGTTTGTCGTCAAGAAGAGTTCACACACCTTATTGATTTTATAAGAGCTATGGAAACGAGATAGCCTGTACAAACACGTGACGGAGCCCTGCCGGTTTGAACTTTCACGAGGAGACAATTTTGCACATAGAATTTGAGAAGAGGAAGATGGTCGTTAGACAACATGTAATGATTGCTTACATAGCCATGTATCTTCGTTCTGCTATGAAAGTCTTTTATCCCATATAAAATCTACGCAAATAACTTTTCATGTTTTGTGTTTTTTTTTTGTATGCCATATTTATGGCTTACAATTACGCATTTGTACTTGCTATATTCGCCGGCTTCTTACACAACACACACACAAATAAGCAGTATAAAATGGATAACACGAACTTTCTCATATCTGTTGAACGTGTCACGCATAAGAATAATTCTCGGATGCCACTGAGGCATTTTTGGGAGACGCGTTTTATGTTCCTTTAGCTGCATGAACTGTAGTCGCCAGTAGTCCTCGTTCCGGAATCTCACTCGACAGAAAATAACCGCTACAGTTGATGTATCATCCTTAGACACAAGTAAGTTATTGCTTGAATATCAGAATACATATTGAGCTTTGAGGTTTCGTGGCGGTGACTGTGAAGATGGAATGTGACGTCTTGTAGTCCGGTAGACATTTATCGATGGTTCGGAGGGGCGTATTGCCTTCTTGAGGTTAGACGAGACGAGTATCAACGAGTCTAATAAATCCCTGAAGACAGTCGCTGCCAGTCGCTGCTGTTTGTACCACTTAGCTATTTCGTTCATGATGACTGGATAGAACAGATGAGCGGGATAGCTCAGTAAAGTCATGGACTGAACATAATCGCATGTCGAGATCATAGCGAGAACGCCGGCCTCCTACTCGAAAGAGAACTGGGGAGGTTTTGATAAGCATTTCAAGCCACGTCTCAGTTTCTTCTCACAGAGCAACATTCTGTAGTAGATTTTGAAGGCTTCTGATGATGGTGTTTAACAATTCGGGATTGATAGGTTTTTGGACTTTGTGCATCGCTCGGTATTCTACGGAACACTAAAGAACACTGCATTTCGGAAAGTAGATCGGTTTCCGTCTTCACGTGACGGGTTGGTTTGTTGGGTCCGTCAGAGTGAAATTATGTCTTTTTAACGGACATGACAGAACCGGTGTCTCCCACCCCCTCACCTGAGAACGGAAACAGATCTACTTTCCGAAACGTTATGTTCCATAGTGTTATTTAGAAAACTCGCCAGACGAAGTCCAAAAACCCATCAATCCCGAACGTGCGATAGGCAGAGCAAATAGTTAATGGTTCAGAGAGTTGTATTGGCCTTCCTATTTTCGCGAAGTGCTTCCACATAACAGTCAGCTTATTATGAACTCGGGTTTCAGTGTGTTGGTCCCGAGGTCCTCGTGCCTTGTCCCTGTATATATATGTGTTCTGTGGACACTGCGACTGAAGTCAGGTTTAGCTACTCGTATGAATGAGATGAGAAGTGGTGTTAGGGTAGTCAGTATTTTTGTAAACAAAGCCATTTTGAACCTTAGCTCGCTGCGACCTTTGGTAAGACGGGTTACAAACCATTGTTACGGAAGCCCCGAGTTCTGCTGTGTATATAATAAGAACTGGTTAAAAGCTTTGTGTACCAGTTAACGGCTACTGTGATGTGAAACTCTGTGTTGCCACATTTACATTTTGAATAGCCACTTGGACCAGCCATGTATTAAATTAAATTTAAGGGCTTTTAGTGATTTTGTTCTAAAAGCTTAACGCTGTAACTGAACACCGCGTTCCTTGAATGCATTATCTTCCTCAGCCATTTGTGCGCGCATTGTAAGCCGGTATTAGAGCTCTAAGAATGCTGTGACCTGTGTAATTTTCATGCGTCGTATTCTAGAAGAAGGATGGAGAAGATCAGTTGGACCGATTATGTGAGAAATGAAGAAGTGTTAATTAGAGTCAGTGAGCAGAGGAATATCCTACACGAAATAAGAAAACGGAAGGCTAATTGGGTTGGTCATGTTTTACGCAGAAACTGCCTTCTAAAAGAAGTTATTGAAGGAAAGATAGAGGGGCGGATAGAAGTGACAAGAAGACGAGGAAGAAGACGTAAGAAGATGCTGGATGACCTTGGGGACAGAAGAGGATACTGTCATTTGAAGGAGAAAGCTCAAGATCGCATTAAGTGGAGGAATTGTTTTGGAAGAGACTGTGGACCTGTCGTCTGACAGATTACTGATGATGATGATTCTAGAAAATCATGATTTTATTTATGTTAAAATGACTAGCCTGAATACTTCGATTGACAGTGTGTTGAAACACTGTTATTATGTAACAACATTTTACAGTATGTTCTAGCCTACAAAGATAAAGATGAACCAGAGAGCAGAGGCATACTGTGAGAATACATATAGGCGTATTGCGCATTTGTATTCTCCGCGATTTTATATCCGTCACTGTTCGTATATTGTAGATACGTCTGTAGTTGCAAAGTTAATCGCACTGAACAGATGGAACTGAAGTCTTATTTGATTAATTGTTCGCCACATCGAGAAAAGCTTCAAATAAGGGGCTGGTGTCATAATGGAATGGGTGCGTTTACTGTGCTTTATGCTCAGTTTTACGCTCAAGCTCGAAACAAACGATGCACCGGCAGATGTTTTAATTTAGACAAGTTTGCCTGTATGTATCACTTGTATGCCGGTATACGTACTGGCTACAGGGATCACGGATGAAGAAAGCAGTCTTCTGGGATTTGGCACCATGTATATGTGGTGTTCTCACGGTCTCTTCGCTTGCGGATTTCTTATATTTTTCCTTCTACCCTGAAGATGGAGGCGATACGTTCCTCCGAAACTTCGGTTAACACCACATATACACGGTGCCAAATCCCAGAAGACTGGTTTCTTCATAGACACCGCCGTGAAAGCCTCAAATCTTACATCACTGATGAAATCTATATATTATATCACACAACAGATAGCTGCAACTGGCACTCCAAAGTCTTGTCTGTCTATGGCTCTAGACCTTGGTCGCTTTTTTCAGTTTCTTTATCTTTTAAACAGTCGGTAGGACTCCTTGGACGGGGGATCAGCCACTCGAAAGGGCGCTACCTGCACACAAGACAGTGCAAACACAGAATAAACACACACATCCATGCCTCGAGTGGGATTCGAACGCGCGATTCCAGTGTTTGAGAGGGCGGAGACGGTTCATGCCTTAGACCGCTCGGCCATTGATAGGCCCAAAGTTATATAGGTAAAATATAAAGTTATCCCTGGGTTTAATTAATTAAGCACCGTGCCGTGTAAACAGGTATCGGGGAGTAAAGATAGCTGGGTTATAAAAAAATCTTCGAGGGTATGTTTTACGTTGACTAGGCAACCCCGCGGAAAAAAAAAGCCCTGTACAATAAGATCACCGGTACGTTGAAAATAAGTGACGTAACGATGTACGTCACTATATGATGACGTCTGAAGGATGTTTTAGACACCGTACAGAGACCTTCACACATTTATACATACACGTTCACATAACTAGTTATACTTTCCGCTCCGAATATTGGAATCGGGTGTTCCAGTCGTCGGTGCGTGGATTTAGGCTGTCATGTCTTTTCTGGTTTATCTGTTGTAGGCAGAGCCCTTGCGATGGGCCGATCCCGCGTCCGGTAACTACCGAATGTCCAACAATTTAAAAGAAATAGAAACCTTTATGGTTGAAGACGGCATACAGACACGTAATTCCGCCCACCTGCAAAACAAGGCAGTTCTACAGAAATAATACTAAGTAGGTAAACGTATCTGTGAGTTTAGTCACGCCCGTATAAACGTAGGGCATGTCGTCTTGGGTTTCAGCATTTATGGCGTCTGTGTGGAATATTTAACATTGCTCCAAATCCGGCCGGGCAAGAAGAGATGACATGCGAGGTTAGGTTGTCATATCTCTGCTGGTTGGTGGAACAAGTCGCACATCTAAGGGGCTGCAACGGATGGATGTAGAGCAGGCATGTCAGACTCAACTTGTACAGAGGGCCACCACAGCCCTATAAATAATAGTCCAGGGCCGCACTTCAGAATAGAAATATACATTAGATTTTGATACAAGGAAATTTAATTCTATGTATTATTTAGGAATAATTTCAATATAATAACCTGAAGTGGAACACTTATATTTTGCTCACAAATCAAACATGTAATTTTACCTTCTATTTCACAACAAATAAGGGATTTCCCATTTTCCTTGAAAAACAGCGCTCACTTTCAATAGTTCTTTTTTTTTTTTGCTACTTGAATTTTTTGAAAGCTACATTGCCCTTTAAAAGTTACTGTACATATACAGGAAAACTCATAGTTGATAATTTAATGTTTAATTATAACCTTTATACGTTCATCACAATGTAACATCAGCACCTGTCGCTGTGTGAAAATGAACTGAATGACAATGTACAAGAGACTACCGGACTAGTAGGAAGGTGTATCATGTCTCAATGGTCATAAAGTGAAAGTTTGCTAGCAGCCCATTAGACAACGGCTGGGGTTTGCAAGCTAGTTTTGAAGGTAGAAATCCCTTGCACTTGTCTGTCAGTTGCCACCCTCCTTGCATTCTTACTACGCCTCCAAAAGGGATTCTTGGAAATACTTGGGGTGGTGAGGCTGTGCGGATTTCAGTGCATTAACCTTTTGAAAATACAGTAATTTGTTCTTCACGAACTTTACAAACCGTCAGTTGGACAAACCCTTCTGCAATTCTCACAATCACTTTTCCTGCAGCCTGCTAATTTATGTCTGCCTGAGACTTCTTGTCTTCTGGTCTGTTGGAAAATTGTCTTTACAAAAAATATTTCTACTAAAATTTTAATATTGATCTTAATATCAATTAGCTCTAAAAGTTGAGGGGCCGCACTTTGTCGCTATGGGGGCCTATGCGGCCCGCGGGCCGCATGTTTGACACGGCTTATGTAGAGCAATGGTGGAATGGTGCTTGGCAGGAGGAAGTCGAAGTATTCCGGTTGACAGTATTTTTCACCACAAATAGCATGTGGTCTTTCCGTAAACACAAATCTGGTGTCTGCGCTGTAGAGCAAAACATAATTGTCAAAAATATATTACTCTGTTCCCTCGAACATTTGAAGATTACTCAGGACGAAAACTGTGTTGACCCAACTTCGCCACTTCTGACTTCCCAGTTTATGCTCTTATTAACGTATCCAAATGTTATGTTGTGTATATAGGCAAGGACTTAACATTTTCAACAGTATATTGAACACATTTAAATGGATGGGAGTGGAACATGAAGGCATCTGAATTCACAGCATTCGAGATATTATATTTAGAGTTTAATAATATTTTATCTCCAGCTAGTGTAATATCTCTTTTGTTACCTCCATTTAGTGCGACGTTTTTCCGTGATAACCAGTGCGTGTTCCGAGTTGTGGATAGTTGCATGTTGTGCTATATATTGTTGATGATTGATGTCCCCACACACACCGCACTAATTAAGACTTCACTAATTTGGAACCACCGACAGATGGAACAACTGTTTCATGCTCATTACGCACACAACACATATTACTTAATGCTGAGGGAAATGAGGCAAGACGTAGTAAAAGAACAGGCACAAAAGAGGAACAAAAAACGTGGCCTGTAGTCCGCAAGCGAACTACACCGACTGAGCGACCGCCTCTTGTCGGCGAATTTAGTTCCAACTTTTGCGGATAGAGGGTGTCACGTGGTCAGCGCAACGGATCCACACGGCCCGTAAATTTTGGTTTTCTAGACCGGAACAAAAGAGGAACACAAACCAAAATAAGTTCATTTTTTAAACATGGTCACAATAATATCGAGTATGTCGGCTACCTTAACTGATGTCAAAATTTAACATTCTTACATTTTATAACAGGTAAATTTATTTTAAGACATGCAGTCTAAGTTTCAAATAAAGTTGTATTGCCTGAAAAGACACGTTAATTCCATTTTATAATTTCCCTGAACCCTTTTTTTTTTCAGTAGCACTTCTGTAATTCGGACTTTCACTAATTTGGGCAAGGGATCGCTCCCAGTTAATCCGAAATAGTGAGGTCTTACTGTATGGTGTTTTTTCTTCTAAACGCTAGAATTTGAGTGAATGTAGCGCAACAAATACTCCATCAGGACTTTCCAGGGGTCCCTTTACTAAGCTCCGCTACAGACCCGCTCATTTATCATTTCCAGTTTCAGTGTCCGAGTTATCACGAAGTATTTATTGTATGTCCTTGTCAATATTTAAAAATATACGTAATAGTTCAAGAGCACACAGAAGTTGATACCATGACTATAATAACTGTCTTCAGTGTTTTGTGTCACACTATTTAAATTTACCTTCATAAAGATGTTTGTATATCTGATGTTTACTAGTGAACGTAAGTTATGCTCAGTATTAGCTGTTCCACCGACCATACGCTCGCGGACATGTATTGAGTATGTATCGACTGATTCCCTGAACTCTGAGAAAGGGTGATTCATTATACCAATATTAGAGACTGTCCATTGTCTGAGATATATTTGACATACACTACATGTCAGGTGTTGCCTTTGCTTTCACCTTCAGGCTATTAATGTTGTTATACTGGCGGCTTTTTTTATTTCATTGTTTTTTTTGCAATTAATATCGATGTTTGGGATCGAATCTGGAGCGTTTTAATAATATGGTGATACGCTTTCCATGAGACTACCGGATCCCACACCTCTCGAAAATTGTATCGGCTAAACACCTCAGTTTTAATCTAGATTGTCACTGTTAAATCAACCTGCTTGGTGATATTTTTAATGAAAGGGCCGAATAGAACCACGAAATATCTCAGGTTGTCAGGGCCTTCCAGTCAGCATTCAAACTGGAGACCTGCCCGATACAAAGCATGTGTACACGACATTCATTTACAGGCCTGTCTAGTGCGCTACGTGTTTTGATATGCGTATCCTGTATGAGAGAAGGACGAACCCGCTGTATTACCTCAAATTACGATTTTCTCGTCTGAACGCACTTTGTATAGGCCGACACGTACCTGAAATCCCCACAGAACGGACCAACAAACCGCCATTGAAAACTTCAGTTCCATCTCCTTTCTCATGTTAAGTTCGGAAAAAAGTGTAACAACGTAATAACAGGGCATTCTGTTCTTCACTAACGATGGAGAACGCATGATTATAAAGGCCCTTTGTTCATTCAGTATGCATACTAATTATTCAGCCACTAAAATCTTAATTTGGAGACCTGAAACATAATAGCACGCATCGCTACGCCGTTTACAGAAGAACAATAATGGAACAGTTCTGTACTGCTGAGAAAAGACTCCACTGAATGTGGCTTAATATTAAATACAGGCATTTTCATTAATTGATCCTCATGATGAAATTAAATCAGTAAGTCACCATGTCCTTCAACCCAGACGTATAAAGAGAGTATAAATTTGTTCGGCTATGTGTTTACGAGCCGCCTCTGTGGTCTAGTGGTCAGAGTTCATGGCTACAGATCCAGAGGTCCGGGTTCGATTCCCGGCGCTACCAGGTTTTCTCAGAAACAGTGGGTCTGGAACGGTGTCCACTCAGCCTCGTGATGATAATTGAGGAGACATTTCAAGGAAATAGCGGCTCCGGTCTAGAAAACCGATATTAGCGGCAGTTGGGATCCGTTACGATGACCACGCGACACCACCTATCCCCTAAAGTTGGCACTAACTTCGCCGACAAGCGGCGGTCGCTCGGTCGGTATAGTTCGCTTGCGGCCTGAAACCACGGAGTTTTTTTTGTGTGTTTACGCAGAACATGGGAACGGCTAGCCCAATATGGACAGAACCTTTACCGTTTATTTCTCTGGCCTCGCTTAAAACTCTCGTAACAATTTCAGATAGGTTGTTTGAGTCTGGGCAAGAAGTAAGTTAGAAAAAGGCTCAGTGGGTATTCACTCGAATCACTGCGAAGGAATTGAGTTCTCAGTTTGTAGAAGTAAATGACAAGATGATTGTACGTATATGGTATATATATTTTTCTGTAATGTGCTGATGTCGCTCCTTGTTGAGTTATTCTGGCCGGGAACGACACCAACACGTCACAGAAAGAAATATTATCATACACAAGTGTCAATGCGCGCTGTTGCTAATCAGCAGGTACCAACGTTTTATTGATTTTCGAGAGTTTTTATTGAAAGTAACAATGCGTTCCACACGCGACTAAGTTCAAATGACAGTGCAACAATTTTAGCAAGAGTAACAACGCCTGAGGGCGAAACATGTAGACGAGTGTGCGTGCAGGAGAGAGAAGGTAATAATAAAAACATTGCGTGTGGACGGTGCAATATTCTGCATATTTTATACCTGGCTGCAACTGCAAAGTTTTGTTCAGTAATGGTTTCTACGACAGTTTGTTCAAGTTTGTCACACAGTATATTTTTTTTTTTTTGTTCGGAATAAGGGTACCGCAAGTGCTTGCTGCTTGAGAACAGTTTTTTGGGGGGGCCAGCCCATTGTTGGGAAGAACGTCAGGTTCTGGATCAGTGTGTGATGTTAAAAATCCTGTCCATATAAACAGAGCAGGCTTCCAAGAGTTGCAGCGACTTTTAAGCAACGTGCGCGCGAGTAAACGTCATGAAGAAATCCTTGAACGCGACAAGAAAAACACAAACTGGAAACAGGAGGAGAAAACCTGGTCACGTGTTGGAACGTTCTTATTCAGTATGGCAGCATATCGTACCTGCCCGACTTGTTTATATCGTCCTACGTTGAAGCTACAGCTGTACTGTTCTTGTTCTTAGGTACCTCATATTTGTAAATTGTTTTCAGCAAAAGACGACAGTAAAGTATCAGACGATTTTCTGTGAGTAGCAAGGCCGATGCGTCTGCGCATCAAGGCACAAGCCCAAATCTGTAAGAGAGCGCTTTTAGAGTAATCGCTTTCCATTATTTTGTTAACACAGATCTTTAAGTGTAGGTTAAAAAACGGAAAGGTTAATATTTATAAGATCTTCCCACGTCCAATTACTAAAAATATGATTGACTGAACAACAGTCGATCCAGCATGATTGATTAATCGATTATTTATTTCTTTGGCGGATTAATGAGTTAACAGCATCTACACATTAATTTTGTTACTCACAGCGTTGATGACACTTGGGATGTGTGCTTAACGGTTGTTAACGCTGTTCTAAATTCTGATTGTCAGCGTCTAGCCCAGCATCGACAAATCTGTCCATTTGCCTCCATCTTTAGTTTAAATTTATCCTGAATCGTATAATAAATACATTTCTTATTCACGCAGCGAAGTATGGTCTGATTAAATTTATCATTAAGTTGTGGATCACGGGTGTTCTAAAACGCATCTATATTTAACCATTAAAATCTCTCCTTGGATGTAAGTACAGTCATTTTCAGCATCTCATATACCATGAATAATAGTGCCCTTGAACTTCAACAACTTTATTCGTGTTTTTATTTATATTAGTTGATATATATGAGATTGGCAGGTCATGTAGCACGGATTGGAGAGGAATATAAGATATTGGTGGGATAGCCAGAATAAAAGAGCCCACTTACAAAGACCAAGACGTAGGTGGGTGGACATTGTTACAGTGGATCTTAGATAGGATGGGGTGGTATGGACTGGATGGATCTGGCTCAGGATAGAGACCAGTGGAGGGCTCTTGTGAACACGGTAATGAACCTCTGGGTTCCAAAGAATGCTGGGAGTTTTTGAGTAGCTGCACAAAGGGCTTAGCTGCATGAAGTTAGTTATTAGTTGATGTAAGATGCTGTTTGCTTGGGATACATATGTATATATTTTATTGCTAGTGTGATGGGACTAAATCCCTTGTCCTGAGGCCACTTCTGGCCTATTGTACCAGCCCCAGATGAATGGTGAGGGTGATTGTGGAGCAGTTGGCGGAATGCAGATTGGCAGGGGAAACCGAAGTACTCTGAGAAAACATGCCCCAGCGCCACTTTGTCCACCACAAACCCAAATTGATCAGACTCGGGATCGAACCTCGGGCCGCCGCGGTGGGAAGCCAGCAACTAACCGCTTCAGCTATGGCGCGGCCGAGCTTGGGGTATAAGTAAAATATATGTGAGAGAAGAGTGGATGGGTAAGTAGATGGAGGATCCACATTTTTTTCGTTGAGAAAATTGGACGGCACAGCGTTAGCAACGAAGGCTGTAGGATTACTGGAATTAATGCGCGCATTCTTAACCAAGGCACTCTATGGAGATGCTTGGCTAGCGTCACGCTTTTGGCTCTTTGTCCGTAAGGAGAAGCCATCTGTGTATCGTTTACTGGAAGCTGGGTGGTTTCCAGAATCGATCTGGATGTGGTGTCGAAGACACTAATTCCATCTTGCCGCGAACCGAACCTGGTCTTACATCACTCACTTTGCTGATGAAGTTACCCAGCTAATCCTTACGCAGTGAATGAGAATAGGGTTGAATTATTATTATTATTATTATTATTATTATTATTATTACTATTTTGTCCTATATCTTTGTTACATGTTTCCGTGAACTTAGTAGGACGAAAATAGTGTGGGAAAATGCACGTAGGTAACCAGATGGAGGATGATAGGTTGGACAGGAAGTTCCCATTTTGTGGTTGGGAAAAATTATGAAGCAGATACTGAAGAAAGCCTGACTGCGTCAGAACTTCGCTGTGAAGTTCTTCCTAAAGCAGCGCTCACCATCTCGCTTCAGGAACGTGAACTTTAAATCTTACGAATAATGCACCAGTGTAGTGGTGACTGTTGACATTCTTCTCTGTTGAAACTAAAATGTTGTAGCAGTAACATATCCAGCAGAAAGTGTATAAAATAAGAAGCAAGAATGGACTAACGCCCTCGGGGTCTAAAACAAAGAGCTTCACATATGAGAACAACCAGTGTTGTGGTCTTGTTTTGAGGTACCTCGGTTTGATGACAAAATTCACTTATACTAGAAGCCCTGTATTCTAATGGAAATGTAACTTCTAACACGTGTGAAAGTCTTCTTGGCATATATTAGAACATGACACACCTCTACACTTTGTTCTTAAGAACTGTGTAATGTACACAGTGTTAATGTGATCGCAGTGGCCGTTTGGCCTTAAGATAACTGTCTTTCCTCGCTTGAACGCTGGAATCGTGGGTTCGAACCCCACACAAGGCATGGATGCCTGTGTTGACGTTCATTCTGTGTGTTGTCCTGTATCGACAGAAGTCCTACCGTCTCTGTATAAAAGGATTACGAAACTGAAGAAGAGACAAGGGCCCATCTATAATCACTAAATCACGTGACAATATAGTAAATAGTATACCGATGTTCATAAGATATGTACGTATGTTCAGACAAGGGAGCTGGTACGGTCTGATAGATAAGTTACATGTATGGCGGTATTTTAAAGAGACGTGTGGTAATTACACAAGTTTAAGGGTACACCGATCGGAGCATAACAGTAAGGTGGTCCCACCAGGACAATGTCAGAGGAGCGATGAAATGGGATATGAAGCTGGATAAGTATATATAGGCACTGTGCCGGGCAATTACGTGATAATGCAGGTATAGATCGTGGGTGTGGCTACTGCCTGATGGCCTATTGCTGGCAATAATTTATATACCTGGAACACCAAAGACAATTTTGTTTGCTCGCACGTAACGCAGAGGAAGTGCGAAGGCGGTTTCATATCGGCATGGCGCGGCTGCTGAGCAAAAACGTGGGAGAGGAAACATTAAGGGGATCCGATACGCACTCCTGTAAGACGTCGCACAGAAATATAAATTTAAAAAGCATTTAAATCATGTTTTCGTTCCTTGCTTCCGCCCCAAGAAAACACATCGAAACTCTGTTAGTTCAACTGTGCAGGTCTAGGCCTGTGAAGGCAAATGCTATATCGGCTACTGGAGCAAACGAATTCTCCGGGTTCGATCGGTCGCAGTGTCCATAGCAAGGGGTCGCTTCGGGTCCGAACCATTTCCAGTGTGACCACGGCTCGACAATCCGGTCTTTTTACCCCCTCTGCGTGTGACGTACGGAGCCAAAACCCGGGCGGTGGAATGTAGCACTGTTGTCAAATCTTTATACCAGGTTCAGACTTCGAGTGCAGTCGCAAGATTACATCGCTCAGAGTAGGGCCTTCTTAATGAAATAGCGCTCGCAAACAGAAGTTGACAACGCGTCTGTTGAATACATGACTGTTGGTCAGTGCTGAATCGAGGCGGAAACTGCGGAAGACACTGTCAGTCGGTGTTGTTTCGTGGAGGCCAGGTGCATTGCTGATACGAGGGACCGTTAAAGCGCGGCCGAACTCCGAAAAGTTAGTATAATCGTGATTCTCTTAGACCTTGGCCCGTTCTTGACTTCTCCCAAGCGCGCTTGTTGGATGTAGCCTCATTGTCGGCATATATCATAGGTTTCAGCTGTACTCAAGGTTCAGAGGTAAAAGTAAGTGAAGGTATCCCTGTAAAAGGCCGTGGAGGCCCACAGGGTTGTGAGATGTTGAGGCTCCCACATTCTCTAGACAGTCGGCTCACACATGGCGGTAAGGCTGTCGGCCTTACACGCCGGCCGCCCTTTGCTCCCCAGAAATATTCCTGGTACTCATTTCTGTTAGAGGCTGAGTCGACACTAGGGCCATAATGCGGCTGGAAGGATTAGGTCAATTGAAAAAAATCCACCTCATCGGGATTAGATCCCGCGACCTTCCGGCTTGTAGCATAGTGCCTCAACCAACTACGCTACCGCGTGCCCCAAGTTCAAAGTACCAACGTAATTTTTAACACGAGACCGCTAGCAAGCAACTGGAGCAACAGTGATGAATTAGAGCGCATGCGTCATAACAGTTAGGTATGGTAGGGATTTGCGAGAGAACACTGAAAGTTATTGAATGCAGGAGTGTGATGTCGGGCTTCGAAATCAAGACAAGAACGAGTGTACTAGTGTGCTTTTGTCAGTTGTGAGTTCCTCACTGACAGTGATTTTTATTGCCGATACAGATATGCGGCTATACATTTCTATAGCCCTAGATTAGTTCTTGTGCCCAAAGTTCATTAAATATTCGCCTTATGGAAACATCTCAGATTAAAATGGCGGCGCTTCATAGAGTGAACTTTTTTTTTTTGCATTGCAGCAATATTGTACGAATGCAGATTCTGAATTAGGAAGTGTATTGGACAGATACGGAACAAAAGGAAATTTGCTAGACAAAGTTTGCTTCAGGTTCAACTTTCACTTCAAATTCCAGCTTAAATCGAAATCCATTTCGGGGTTTCGATGCTACAGAGGATGAAACGCTGTTATGTGTGTACTGTACTTAGTGCATATATATGAAAACGCTGAAAATGAAGAGTACGGAAAATACATTAAATTATCCCTTATAATTCGTGCACCCGCTGCTTATACAGCAGTGCCTGGAGTATCTGCAGAACGTAAGAGATTCCGGCTGGCTGCCGGCTGTATTCCAAAACTCTCAGGGTTCAAGTACAAGGATTATTCGCGCTTCGTGGTTAATTGTAAATTCAGATAAGTTCCAAAAGTTATTGTTGGTTTGTGGTGGATGCACATGCATATTCATGCTTTCCTGTTAGTACAGCATTCGTGGAATTCATTATCTTAAGAGCACGGCCCTTCTCTGAGCTTCGTAAGGCCTACACAACAGAAACTAATAGAAAAACATTAATCTAATATTGAATTCCGTCTCAAGTTTTGTAATTGGACCGTTACTTAGTTCAAGATCTGCAAAATGTCGTGCGTGAATTATGCCATCTTCGTTAAACAAGTTTTAACTATGTTTGGAGTAGAAGATAAAAGAGCAGGGGATGAGGGATTCATTTGTGCTAATTGTCTGTCTTCTTCGTCGACTAGCTGGTATTTTCACAGTTCTGAAAGGAAGTCATTAAAAATTGGTCCCGTCAAGAAAACGAGTCGCAGTCAAATGAAACTACTTTGGGATTGAGAGAAACGGAGAACAGAAAGATGACGAATTTTTTCGCAAAAATAATGAGAATTCAGTAAGCGAAAGTAAAAAAAAATGTCTAAATTACTAACGCCATGGAGGCTAGTCCTTCAGAAACCGCCAGTTGCTCAGCTACTGAAGAATTATCCAACATTTTATTGAACCCGAAGATTCTTTTTCCTGTTAATACGAAACCTGTCGTCCCTCTCCTGAGCCAGGTGAATGCAGTCTGTACTATCCTATCCTGTTACTATAAGATTCACTTTAATATTGTGACGAAATATGATCCATTCCTAGGCAACGGATCGCTAAACACACGCTCGCGGCAGCGAATAAGCATGCAACTATAGAAGAATTGCCGTTTCTATGCAACTTCCGGTAAACACCAGCCCGCGGCAACAGTAGGGAGTCCGTTGTTATAACAATACACGCCGAGACTGTTTGCTACTCAGTTGCGTGGTAACACATCTCTACAGTAATAGGTGTTTTCTGTGTGGTCCATGCCGCTGCTAAATAACGAAGGTCCATTGTAGCTAGATTAGATTAGAGAATTAGGTCGAGTTCTGGTGGGTCTGCATTCCAAGGTGATTGAACAAGAAGTGACAAGAAGACTTCATAGTGATTTGAAGTGATAGTTCATGTGATAAACCTCTTGCCAGGCAACGGATGGCGTGTCCTAGTGATTTATGGGTGGGTAGATTGTTGGTAGCGCTATAATTGATTGTAATTATAGAGAAGTGCCAATAAATCCAATCATCTAATCCAGAACCCTTTATTATTCGTCACGGAACCGCGAACACGTGACAATATTATCCTGCCACCAACGTTTGGGCCTTGTTATGGGCCTCTTTCCTTGTGGATTTCCAACCAAAATCCCATATACTGATGGTGGAGGGAGGGAACATGCTGACTGCATGTAATTTTAGGTCTTTCCTTCATTAGGACGAAGCTTAGGTGGGGTCATGTTTTGAGGAGAGGTGGATGGAACTGGCTCTGCATTGTGTTCAACGATGATCGTGGTGTTATTATGCTTGAATCTTTGTCTGTATGGTACCAAGCATTAATTGTGCATTTTCTTCGTGTATATATATTCATTGTAGCTTTGTTTGCCATGCCATTTGTGTTTGATATTGTTTTAAACGCCCGTTTCCAACCAAACTCACGAGCACCGTGTCTTGCCCCCAGCATGGAACATGTTAGGGTTCCACAAAGCATTAATTTCTCTTAAATTAGTCCTAGCCGATCACATTTATCGCGCGGTCAAAGGCATGAACTGTCCCCCCACCCCTCTCAAAACTGGGATCTTGTGTTCGAATCCCACACAAGGCATGGATGTCTATGCGTTTATTCTGTGTCTGTGTTCTGTGTGTAGGTAAGCGGCCTTGCGACGGACCGATCCTTCGTCCAAGGAGTTCTACCAACTCTCTTAGATTAAGGAACTGAACTGAAACGAATCATTTCACGGATACCCTGCACTCCAGGTTGGAGTAACAGGAATACTAGAAGAAGAAGATCCTGACTTGGACTGGAAGGAAACTGAGAAAAGAAAAAACAAAAAAGGGACATACAGGATGCCAAGATTAGAACTGATTACCTCAAGTCGGTGTTACCGCATGACCTCACGTGCTATGACTTTAGTCTATTTTTATGTAATGAATTCCAGTGTCTGGAGACAATGTTCAGGGCAGGCATCTGAAGCCACACAGTGTATCTAGACATATTACAATTATAAAATTTCTTTTCAAGTTCTTTGTCCTATGATGGGTTTGCGGGCAGTGTGTAGAAGTGTGTTACACTCTGGAAACAGCAACAGTAAAGTAAAAAGTGAAGCTATCCCTGTAACAGACTGTGGAGTCCCATAGGGTTGTGAGATGTTGAGGGTCCCACATTATCTAGACAGTCGGCTCATAGATGGCGGTAAGGTTGTCAGCCTTACGCGCCGGCCACCCTTTACCTGCATAAATACTCCTGGTACTCATTTCTGTTAAGAGGCTGAGTCGACCCCAGGGCCATAGTGCGGCTGGAAGGATTAGGTCAATTGAAAAGAATCCAGTGACCTCATCGGGACTTAACCCGCGACCTTGTAGCATAGTGTCTCAATCAAGTACCCTACCTTAACAGCAGCAGTAAGATGTAAAACTTTACCGATTAATGACGCCAGTTGCTTTTAGGACACAGAACTTATGATCCTAAGAAACGCAACTGAAAGTAACTGCATGTTACATGGTACATCGCGAAAGTTTCTCTTGTGTAAGTGAAACTTTAAGTATCTCAACCCTGTGTGAGTGTGGAGTTTTGGGAAGTCGAGCAGTTCCTCAAGCAAGGTTCCAATTCGAAGATTTTTAATTGTTTATATTTCTTCCCACCATTATGTTTCTATGGATTTATTGAAAGTTTTGAAGTTCTTAAAATACTCTCGTTTTACGTAAGCAGACTGAACTGCTTTAAATGATTACATAATATGACGGTCACATTTATTTGCTCGGATAAGAAGTGTGTAAGTTTTATGTTTAAGTAAACCTATTTACTGAAATGACAGATTTTCTTATTATCAGTATTAATGAAATATTAATTGTGAATTATATTATGATATGCAGATATCTGCATTACTTGAATACATTCATCAGTGAAGCACGAGATCAGGCTGTTTATTGATCTGTCGCAAAACATTCATCTGTCCAAAAAATGCCCAATTTTTCTTATTTATCCAACTTACTCTCAGCTGACCCGGTTACATGATGAGAGAAAGAGAGAGGCGTGAGAGAAGATGAGGAAGGAGTCTTAATCTGAAATCGGCTTCACGAAGGTCTGGCTGGGAAATGGAAGAACATATGAAGATAGATCTTCAGGAATCGGGCTCTGCGGTTATAAGGCGATGGAGCTTCCTCAGGGTTACCTCCATTAGGTAACTTTGGTATTAGCGATACTGAACTTTCCTGTTCTGATACCAGAGATGATGATAATGACGACGACGATGATAAATCTGGACAGTCCAGTACCGTAAACTGGTATAGGAAGGCATCTCTGGGCGCACAGAGTAGCAGCCCTGTTTCTTATCCTGGAGTTGAGGATCACGCTCTATCCCATGTTGGGTACGTGACTGGGCGTGCATTTCTGTACATGCTGGAGGAGAGGCAAATCCCACTGCTCCTGACTGAGATTAAATCCGGCCGGTCAGTCTCAATCCCTTAACTGAGTTACCTTGGCTAAGTAATACACGTCATTCCGTCGAATTACTTGAGTGAAGTTCTGGACAACAACAGGCACGCAGTGAAGGGGCAGTACATAGAAATACAAAAAAACTAAGATTTCCTTTGATACGAAACAGGCCGCATAGAAAACGACGCCTCCAACAATTCTTCGTTGCCACGGAAACGTGTTTACCTAGCCTTTGTCTTGCAACGGTAGGATGCACCTTACAGACACAGACCGATGGGAGGGATTTATGAAGTACGTCTTTGAGATGGACGTAGTTGCCATGATATATGTATCAGGCTTCAGAAAGATTGGTTCAGGCATTGGGAAGTTGATAGGGGGCGGATATACAGACACACAGGGCACATGGAGATCGCATAAGTATACTTAGGAAAGGAGGCCAGAATAATAGATTGAATAACAGAAGCCCATACATTTAGAATATAGAAATGAAATATAATCCTGTATATGTAAATTAAAATGTTGCGGGATAATTGGTTATAACGGAACAGGGCGTGAGGTTGCCTGGATTCATCTCTCGGGATTATTAAATTCGCTCAGTGGGGAGTGGAGTCCAACTGGGTCCATTCGGCACGGCGGCCACTGATTGGCCTATTGTACCTGCCCCGGGTGATTAAGATGGAGAATTTGGTGGAATGAAGACTGGCAGGGGAAACCGAAGTACTCGGAGAAAACGCGCCCTAGCGCCACTTTGTCCACCACAAATCCCACTTGAGCAGACCCGGGATCGAACTCGGGCCGCCGCGGTGGGAAGCCAGCGACTAACCGCTTGAGGTATGGCGCGGTCTCTCTCGGGATAGTGTTGAGTGGCGAGGTCTTGTGAACACGGTAATGAATCTTAGGGTTCCATAGAAGGCAGGGGGTTTCCTGATTGTCTGAGCGTCTATTAGCTACTTCTCCAGTATAGTGAGTTATGTGACTGTTAGAAGAGTATGCGTCATTATTTTTTTTAGTAGCATAACGCTGAAGTGCGTGACAGGCCTCTTGCTTCGTAACAGAAGACGGGACTGTTTTGTCAGACGTCTGTTTCATTTTATTTAAACTGTGTAACAATGTCCATCATCCCGAAACATCCTGCACTTTCTATTTTACACGCACATCTGTTCGCATCGCAGCAATTCCAGGAGACATCTGCGTTTATTTCTGTACAGGAATATCCGTTGTACGCACCTCGAGTAATATTTGTGACCCACTGTTACTGAATTGTAGACATCTTCATTATGTGCGTGTCCGGTTTCTTAATTTCTTTCTTCCTTCTGTTGTTACTTTTTGCAGTGGTTCGTTAGAGTAACTTTTGTGGAGCACTGTGATTGGTAGTAAGAGGACTGTTCTTGTTGAGAAGAATTCCAGAAAATACATTCTTATGCGAATTTATACGAACAAAATATAATTATTTAAGCAGACTTGTTTCCATTAATAACTCCTCTTTATTCTTGCATAAAATACTTTCGTTTATTAGAAGTAATTCTATTTCTTTAATTCGCTTTAGGGGTTGGTGGAGTCCAACTGGGTCCACTCGGCACGGCGGCCACTGATCGGCCTATTGTAGCCTGCCCCGGGTGATTATGACGATGGATAATTTGGTGGAATGAAGATTGGCAGGGGAAACCGAAGAACTCGGAGAAAACTCGCCCTAGCGTCACTTTGTCCACCGCAAATCCCACTTGACCAGACCCGGGATGGAACTCGGGCCGCCGCGGTGGGAAGCCAGAGACTAACCACTTGAGCTATGTCGCGGCCTAATTGTATACTAACCTGAATGCTATATTTTCAGAGCCGTAGCCTTTTTTTTTTTGGTAAAGACAGGTTTCGGTTTAAGTTAGATTCTGTGAAACAGAGCCCATTTAGTAGCCTAGAGTTGCTCGTGTGGTTTCGAAATTTCCGGGGTTCAGTTTAACTTGAATTCGTTCTCGCCACGAACTTGCTCAGTTGGATTGCAGTCGGTCTACAGATATTGTCGGGATGTATGGACGACCCATACGCCAATCACTGGGTGAGCTCGTTGGATAATAGCCACTGTGAACGTGTACCAGGCGGAAGCATTTATTTATCGTTTCACATTATACTGTTCAGTGAAGCCTTCCTAGGTTATCAGACATCGATGGAAGACAAGATTAGACGCCAATAGATTTAGTGTATGCAGAAACCGTTCCATAACCATCTTAATCAGATTATCGCCATGTATAAGATGAGGCCTTTACAAAGTAGGTTCTTCTTTATGTGCTTGACCATTTGCGTGTGGACTTGGCTGCCGCTTCGGAGTCGTGGCATCGGTCAGTAGGTGTTGTGGTGTAGCGTGGCCATAACCGGATTATTAGCCCATCGTCTCGCGCGAATGTCTGTCTACTTATCTCCTGCAGCAGCCGTTCGTACGAAGGGCAATGACTAGAAGGAAAAGAACACTTGTATCGGGCTACTCAACAGGGTTTGCCCCGAGATCGGTGTTTCTCAACCTTTTCCATATGGCGGTACAATAAAATGTAATTCGGTATCTCGACGGTACAGCAGTTCGCATGCTGTTGTAAAGCTGTGAATGTATAGGTAACGCATGATATACTTAGTCAGCAACCACAAACGTGGGCACGGGAGGGAGATGCAGTGACCAAGCGGGGTTCAAGGTCTGTGATTATTCAGATTGTGCTCTTTGGCTTTTTGACAGCGTGTTGTCTTGTAAGTGAATACCAGTTCTTCAGAGGAGAATGCTGCTTTTATCTTCCAAGTCTACACACTTCAACCCTGAAGATGAGGGCAGCATGTTCTTCCGAAACATTGGTGTGCGTCACATACAAGACTGCACGGTGTCACAATCTAGATGTCTACAGTTCGAGCCTTAGCACACTGCTTAATGTCATAGCATCGCTTGAGAAACACTGTCCTGTGGCAGTGAGTCTGACGAACCGTAGTTCTACAAGCACGTTTCCTCGAGTACACGAGTGCCCATATGTCTGGATTCTCAACAACTCCAATTTCCAGGCCTCTTCCCTCAACTTCCGTAGTACTCTGACACACTTATACAGCAAATCCTCGATTTAACGGACAAAGTTCTTCTGTGCTTCGCGTTATTCGGGCACGTAGTAATAGTTGTAGTAGTAGCTCGAGGCACTGTGCCACAAGCCGGAATGTCGCGGGTTTGATTCCCGATGAGGTCATTGGATTTTTCGATTTACGTAATCCTCCTAGCCGCCCTTTGGCTCTGGGATCGATTCAGCCTCTTATCAGAAATGTGTACCAGGAATCTTCCTGGGGGTAAGGGCGATCGGCGCGTAAGGCTGACAGTCTCACCGCAATCTGTTAGCCGATTATGAAGAAAATGTGGGAGCTTCGCGTCCCACAACCCTATGGGCCTCCACGGCCTGTTAATAGGAATAACTTTCTGTTTTCAGTTCTCGTTATTCTCCGTTTGATACTGTATGTCGGCACGGTTCAGTCGTATTCCTGTCATCTTCCAATTTTCGTAAGCATCAAACTTCCAGAACACAATTGAAATTGGTTGCTTCATGCCAGTTAGCCGACCAAAACCTGCAAGTCCTCAGCAGATGGTGTCAGTCTCTCGCTAGGACTGACAAGCATGGAAGAGGAACGAAGTGATTCCTGTTCTGCGCAAGATATTTAATGTTCAGTTTTTTCTTGTTAGAAGAGAGAGACGACTAATTTATTATTATTTTCTGAGTGATATGTAATAAAGAAACTTCCCCTTTTTCGTGTAAATACGGGTTGTTTTGTGTATCAACATATATCACTTGGTATTTAACGAAATTTGGTTTCATACAGACGCAGTTTTACGGACATTCTGAAATATCGGACACTCTTTCCCCCCAAAGTAAACCGTTAAATCGATAATATACTGTTCTCAAATCGCGACAACTCCTCCGTCGGATTCCTTTATCTCTCAAGAAGACTGGATGTCTGGCGAGGCCTTTGCAACGTGAGTTCGCGCGAAAGAGTTATTCCGGTTCTGATGTGGTTTGTTAGTTATTTCAAGCCTGAGTGAGAGAGAGAGAGAGGGTTGGGAGGTGAGGGCAAGAAGAGAAAGTGACGGTATTGAGAGAAACACTTTTACAGGGGTGGGAGAACTTAATAAAATATTTCCGGCTGTGAAAGTTCCAAGGCAGTGCCCCCTTGTCCTTCTGGTACAGGTAGGTCGGGCAAAATGTACAGCGTTGAACAGTGGTGGAAATTTTGGACGGAAGTTGAGCAAGGTAATTTAATGCACATGATCATAATTTTGATTTGAACATTGGGGGGGGGGGTGCACGAGAAGCATGCAACGCAGAATTTGGATACCAGCGAAGCATTTTCACTGGATCCGACGAAACTGCAAAAATCGTTGATGGAGTTAAGTCTAGAGGTCGTTTATGCAGTATTAAGTCCCGAAGTTCATCCAATTGATATTTGAAGATTAATTTCGTTCCTCACACAATGCATTGTCTCCCCAGTGTTAAAATTCAGCCGGTTATTGCTTTCTGGGGAAAGCGTAGCTGTTTATTGTGAGATTTATACGAAACAGACAGGGAGAGATCTCTGTTGTGAGATGTGTATGGAGAGTACTGTACTGTGCAGGTAAAATGCAAAAATTTTTAACCTTCATTCAGATGCTGCGTACAGTTACGTGTGCTTTAAAGGGTTTGGGGGAACACGTCTCCCCGTCTATCCACATTTGTTCGTAATTTTTAATTTACAGAAACATAAATTTCTTTAGAAATATACTGTGTAACAGATGAACGTTTCCTTGAATAAAGAGCGCTATAAGAAGTGTCGCCGATCAGTGATCCCGCGGTTTAAGGCATAAACTTTCTTCGTCCGCTTAAACCCTGGGATCGTGGGTTCGAATTCCACTCGAGGCATGGATGTCTGTGTGCGTTTATTCTGTGTTCGTGCTGTCCTGTGTGCAGGTAGCGGCCTTGAGACGGGCTGATCCCCCGTCCACGTAGTGTTATCGGCTATGTAAAAGATGAAGAAACTGAAAAAGCGGCCAGGTCCCAACAAAGGACTGTAGAACCACAGATAGACAGATAGATAGACGAAAAGTGTTAATGGCCATTATAAAACAGTTCGGTGACTTAGATGTTTTTTATATGCTGTAGAAGCAGAAACATAATGACAGTTGAGAAGGACCGAACGAAGTTTGTTTAGATCCGGTCTGAGCCCACCTGTCGCCCGAGTCAGTGTGGGTGGCATTAATGCCGTTCATTTGAACACATTAGTACATTCGTTCTATGCCGCGTAGGACACACTTAGCCCACGAACTTCCGGTGGTACGTGATGTATCATTTCTCTCTCTTCGAGGAACCCAGACTGTTTGCTACTCAATCTGTTTGTTGACTGCCGCTACACGTATGGAACAACGCCGTGGCAGAAACAAAACATCGAAAACGGGTATCAATAGTCGGTCGGTATTTTTGTAATTATGAACGTTGTTTGGGAGTAGAATACTTGTGGCAAAGCAATTCTTGCTATTTAATGTTTTCTAGCAATGACTCTGATGGAAAAAGTCATATTTGGACATATTTACGATTTTCATTAGATGATACGTGGTAAGTTTGTTCATTTGTCTTTCATAAGTAACATCATATCCATAGTTTTTCAGGGACAGACAGAGTAAAGCAACACACAGAACGGTTTTTCTTTATTCATTTTGCTGTATATTCATTCAAGTATTGTTTGACAGGTATATGGTGTGTGAAAAGTTGGCAACCACTGTGTTGGCCGAAACGTTGGGAAGATTTCAACAAACGGCCCGAAACCCGACTTTACTCTTTACACACCTTCATCGGAAACTTAAGCCCAGGGATATGTACCACCACAAGGTAAAGACCGTTTGCATATTGTTTGGGACTTTTTTTTTTTCCTATCCTTACTTCGGTTCGGACGTGGCTACAAATGATTTTCACTTGTTGGCGCACTTGAAGCAGTTTTTGGGCAGCACGCGCAAGGCTAATGACGAAATGAAGAAGACTGTTGAAGACTGGTTCAGTGGGGTGGCTGCAGATTTCTGCAATGGAGCCATACAGAAACTTGTCACATGATACACATGCTTGAATCTTCATAGGGATTATGTAGAAAAATAATTTAAGGCCTTTGGTAATGATGTCATTTTTTAATTTGATTGATGGTTCATTTGTCAGTACGCTTGGAAACAAACTTCGGTAGACCTGCGTTTTATGGATATGCGCGTATATTCCTTTTCAAGTACAGTTAGTGTATAGGCCAGTTGGTACTGACGGTTAACCTGCAGATTAACCTTTGATATGCAAGGCCGCGCCATAGCTCAAACGGTTAGTCGCTGGCTTCCCATCGCGGCGGCCCGGGTTCGATCCCGGGGTCTGGTGAAGTGGGATTTGTGGTGGACAAAGTGGCCCTGGGGCAGGTTTTCTCCAAGTACTTCGGTTTCCCCTGCCAATCTTCATTCCACCATTTGCTCCACAGTCACCCTCACATATCATCTGGGGCTGGTACAATAGGCCAGAAGTGGCCGCAGTACAGGGGACTTAGTCCCACCCCACTAGCAATAAAAAGAATATGCCATAGCAAGAGTTTTTGAGAAGCGGATGGTTGTTTCCTAGTCAAATTTTTCGAAGTTTAGTTGCCGTTAAGATTCAGTTTATTTTTTATGTCTATTAGCCATTTAAATTTAGTTTAGGAAACCGAGATTAACGGCAATGGGGATCCGTTGTACTGACCACGCGAAACACTCTATCCGCTAAATTTGGCACCAACTTCGTCGACAAGCGGCGGTCGGTCGATCGGTCGGTGTAGGTCTCTTGCGGACTACAGGCCACGGTGTGTGTATATAAAAACACGTTATCCAGGAGCATCTGTTTCAATCTGTTAAACAGTTAGGGTGACGATACTAGGATGCCGTACCAACAGCGAACTTTATCAGTAGATTAATGTCAGATGCTCAAGGAATATTGTTCCAGGGCGTTGGTTAGTCGTGTCACTTTTTTCTTCTTCGCCTTTTTTGTTGGCCTTCATGGTGACCTGGATTGTTAATATGATATAGAGTGGGTCCGTCAGTCGGGTTGCTCGCGGTGGATTTACCGTCCCGAATGAAAAGCTCGCTTTATATGATCTCGAAATGTTAATATATACACAAACATATCACAGAGGTCGGGGTCAGCGTAGCCCAGTTTCTTGTTCCTTGTGTCTGTTTCAATTTCCTGACTTAGCAGAGCATGTCACTCTTATTGAATGTTCGGTTCTGCTTATCTGAGTTAATCTGGGGTTTAAGAATGAAAATGCGAAAAAATTAATAAACAGGTCAGCGCAAACTGGTAAGCCCTGTGACTCTCTGGAGTGGATGACTTTAGTGCAGACTATTGGTTACGTTCCTTGTAGACTTATAGGCCGCGGTGTCCGTTCCTCACGAATCATTTTGAATGTTGTAGCGAGTAGGATTTCAGTCTTGTGAGATATTCAGTTCCATCAAAATTGTATAGTTATTTTTCTCTCTCTCTCCCGCCCCCTCTCACACGCAGGCCCACACACACGTACACATACACGCAGGTACACGAAATCATTTGTTCTCGCCGTTTTATGTAAACTGGTATGAACGCCTGAACGTGGCTCAGGATCCTGAGAAGTTTGCGCAGGAGGAACTATTACTACATGGGTAATAACAACATCGTTGTATAAACTATGAAGGAGGAAGTCCGAACTGCTGAAGTGGTTAAGTCTAAACAACTTTTTCGAGTGTCGGGTGTAAAAGTAAAGTTGTCCCTGTGCTTAACTAATTAAGCACTACTCCATAAAGGCGTATGGGGGAGTGGATATATAGATCCACATTTTTTGACCTCGGCACTAGCTGTAGGTGAGTGTTTAGCTTCACGCCCCGGCCGCTTTATCCCCTAGGAAAGCCCCCGATACCCATTGGATATGAGGTTCGGTAGAGCTGGTCTGGACGGTATGGAGAAGAGAAAATTCTTGACCCTACCGGGACTCGAACTCCGACCCCTCGGTCGTCCAGCCAGTAGCCAGTCGCTATCCCGGCTCCCAGTGTGTGGGGTGTACCGAAATAAAAATGGAACAGACGTCGAAGAACAGTTTAACTTTTGTACAAGAATGTAATAGAAAAACGTGTGAAAGTAGAAGGAAATAGACTGAACAACAGCCTAAATATGAAACGGAGTATTTACACCTGGTTAGTGTCCCGTTATAATTCTTCCAGAGATGAAGTGGGAGGGGGTACAGAGGGCAGATGGTGAGAAAGAATACAGAATACCAATAATTTTTGTCCTTACTCGAAACTGGGAATTTACGAAGACATGCAAACCATGGGACGGATGCATTGTCTTGGAATCGATAGTGTTTGCGGAGGTGTTCGACAAGACAACTAAGAGGAACACCATAAATTACGTTAAAACAACCGATATGTGTTGGTGGGTTTGCTTTGAATACAGCTAGAAAGCGTGTAGTATGTATGAACGCACGAATTTGATATCCCTCTCTCTTCGAGACGGCTGGGCAGCGTTGAGTAGTGGAGGTATATTGCTTTTCCTTGCCTGTTGCCGCCGATTGCAGGAGCAAGGCAGTCTGAAGACAAGGGACGAACGGACGGAGTAAGGACGACATGCCCCGGGCCATCACGTTACATTCCTGCACCTCCTGGTGTAGCCGGGCGAACTACAGCAGCAGCGTCAAGGCGAGCTGTGGATCTGTATACTAGCAAGAGATCACTCGACCAGAACTCACCGACTATAGATCACTGTACTGTCCTTACGGGTATGAGCGAGCTATATCCAGCAATACTATGCACATGATGTGTGTACGCTTATAATGATGTCTTTGTGGTTCATTCCTGTAAGTACAAAATGTTCTTGATCAGATTTCTTATTGGGAGGTAAAGGTAAAAGCCAAAGCTTGTCCTGTGCTTAACTGATAAAGCACTTTGCCATGAAGGCGTATGGGGCAGTGGATGTATACATCCATATTTTCTTGACCTTGGCGCTAGTTGGAGGTAAATGGTCAGCTTCACGCACATGTCGCTTTACCCCCGGGGAAAGAGCGCCTGGTACCCATTGGATAGGAGGCTGGATGGGCCCCACAGCCGGTCTGGACGACGTGGAGAAGAGAAAATTCTTGACCATACCGGGACTCGAACTCCCGACCTCTTGGTCATTCGGCCTGTGGCTAGTCGCTATATCGACTACGCCATCCCGGATAATATTTCACGTCGAGTGAGTTCCGTATGTATAACGATGAAATATGGCGACGGTAGCGTTCATGTGCATAGTCTCGTACCTCATTCGACGCTTCAACAAGTGGTGGAGTGTTTACCAAGGAATCAATCAACATACTGCAGTGTAGATGATCGGCCACTGAACGGAGTGATACGTGCCCACAGTCTCTCAGTGTGGTCATTGCGTAACTTTTTGTCAGGATCCGTAATGCAATCAGAATTCGTCCAGCAGTTCTCGAGTTGAAACATGGGGACTGACGGACAGACAGACATTGTCTCGCCTGTATGCTTTCAGTTTATGCAAGGAGCGCGAAGTGTTTGATTACGGTTCTGACTTGAACTGTGGATTGTAATGCATTCCCATCAGAACGGTTCACGTCAATGTAGGCCTGCGTGTTTGTACTGTTAGATTTAATGGAAGATATAAGCGTTGTTTGCGAGGGCAGCATATGTGCTCCTCAGACAGGCGTGAAAAACGAAATCCAGTCTGCGACTGACAAGTTACTCTTTTACAGAGCAGAAAACAAATATCCGTCATTCTGCTCAGAATGTGAGTCTAATTCTAACGGAGTCAGATTCTGATACGTTTTTGTATCATGTCAGCTAGTGTCGGTAAACAAAATATACGTCACGAACTTTTAGGACCTTATACAATATTTTATGAATAACTGTGATTATAACCAGCACGACGCCATAGAAATCTAATATTGTGGAAAATAACAATATTTATGAGTTTATTTAACCTTTATAAGGCGTTAAGAGGATAATGAGGAGCTTCATAACTTGTTCTCTTCTCCAAGTATAATTAGAATGATCAAGTCAAGGAGGATGAGGTGGGCAGGGCATTTAGCACGAATGGGGAAGACGAGGAATGCATATAGGATATTGGTGGGAAAGCCAGAAGGAAAGAGACCACTGGGAAGACCAGTGGGTGGACAGTATTAAAATTGATATTAGAGAGATAGGATGATATGGTATGGATTGGATTGATCTGGCTCAGGATAGGGACCAGTGAAGGGCTCTTGTGAACACGGTAATGAACTTTCGGGTTCCATGGTTTACCGAAGAACACGATTCACGTGACCGGTTTTGTGATGCGGCTTAAAGCTGCAGCTGCAACGAAGGAAAGCAGAAATTTGTAATACGGACCACCACCACACATGGACGTACACGACAAAAGAAACCGTTAGTACCGTTTCCATTATCATCGTCTGTGTAATCATAGTAATAGTACAGTTTCAGACGAATCATTCTATTAATTGTCTACATGAATGTCACGATATGACGGTACCAAAAACAAGGGGGGAAAGGGGATCCACCCTTGCCATGGATCGCAATTGCTTAGAAAAGATCACTGATTCGGAACCGTCGGTCCGCCACACCTCGGGTCATGAGTGAACTGATGTATGCACAGAGCTAGTCAAGACCGTACTCAGTTCTGGTTACATTTACTTGAGCACCATTCCTAATTCACTTGCGGCCAGCCCAGCGTCGTGGTTTTACTTCAGGCCAAAGTAACTGTATGTCATGTACGTGTATGACTATCATTGTCAGTTCAGTGGTTAATGTATTGAGGTCTAGGAACTCGTTTAGTAACAAGCGCTTTGATTTACATAGAGATGCTAGCGGCAGTTGCAAATTAGTAGTAACCGGCAGTATCAGCAGTAGCAATAGTAGTAAAGCAGCACCAGTATTGCCTCCGGTACGGGTATCTAATTGCCTTATCCGCCAGCACCAGATGAGTGATCTCTTTCTGCACATGAGCGCCGTTGTGGCAGACCTCACGAAGTTACGGAACGGGTTCGATCACAGTCCATCTCATATAATTTCCCGAAAGAAAGTAGGAAGTCATCCTCGAAGGATTCGTGTCAAGGGATTTTCTAGACCCGTGCACACTGCCCCTTTTTTAGGGCGTGGACTGTGTCCTTACTAGATACCCGTCCTAGTTTTCCTTGGTCGCTCCTTCGCCCCCCCCCCCAATCCTCGGGGTTTTCCAGCAGCCTCCTGCTCCTGCTGCCCCCACCCAGCCGCTTGTCTAGACATGTCTGTATGTACGGCTTGTCCCTCCACTTAGTAAGATGACGGCCCTTTTAAGGGCGAAACCGATTTGCCATTTCCTTATTTCTTCCGAGGCCCACTACAGACAATGTTCACGCTCGCATTGGCTCTCTCGTAGTTCCTTTCTGGCCTACGTCACATATGGTTTTCCACGCACCTTATACGTTCAGTTGGGGTAACAAGCGCCACGCAGCATGGCAAGCAGGTCGTTGGATTTTTTTCAATTGACCTAATCATTCCAGCCACACTATGGCCCTGGGGTCGACTCAGCCTCTAACAGAAATGAGTACCACGAATATTCTTGGGTGTAAAAGGTGGCCGGCGCGTAAGGCTGACAACCTTTCCGCCATCTATGAGTCGATTGACTAGAAAATGTGCGAACCTCAACATCTCACCACCCTACGGGCCTCCACGACCTGTTACAGGGATAACTTTACTTTTTACTTTACCGAGTAGTGGAAAGCCTAGAATTTGCCACTCTCCTGGATATCATATGCGTGTAACTTGTTTATTGGCGAACTGGCCTCCGAGAGGAAATAAAGAAGTCAAATTTATTCTCGTTTGGGGACCAAAAAAAACCTAAATGAAACGCAAAATCTAATCCCCAGTTTAAAACTGAACCCCACCTTGCGTGCCTGTCGCTCACACCCAGAATAATCCGCTGATGACAAGTAGAGGAGGGACTGCTTTTAAAGGCGCAGTGTAAGGCGTATCACGTCTTGATAACCCGACTGGACCCAGTTTTGTTCTGACCATAACAAAGTGAACAGCACTTGAAGCTCATTTCTCTTTTTAAAGATTGTGATGAATTCGAGAGACGAAGAAGATTATGGAGAACATTACATAGGGAGGAACTTCATAAGTAGTACTAGTCACCTGTTATTGTAATGACGGGAATTATTCTGTGTTGTCTGATCGATGGTGGTCAGATTCGTAGTAAAGGTCATCTCTTCGGAGATGAACGCAGTGCCGTAATTATGGAATCGCTTCCTTCGATATTCATTCCGGTTCATGATTCACAGTCGTACTACTGCTGTTCGGCTCTGTGTAACGCATACAGTTGAGGAAGAGCCATAAAATAACATATTAATCAGTCTCATCCGAGGGGAAAGTTGCCTCTTGTTCCATGAACCGTTGTCGGTGCAGAGATGGACATGTTACCAAATTAGAGTATTAAAACACGATTTCAGAACTAATAATTGTAGAAACTTACTACCAACGTTTAATTTTGTCTGTTAAACACTTTTTACTTTGTAGAGCGAGACAATTCAGTAAGTTGACAGGCTTCGAGTTAAACGGCCGGGTTTAGATTCTGACAGGAATATGGATTTTTGTGATCCGCCTCACGCCCAGATTGGCTCATGGGCCCATCCAAGCGCTTCTCCCATGGACATGGGGGAACTCCGCGAGTAAAGCTACTTCAGTATTAAGTTGATCACTTCTATCCAGGAGTCAGTTTTGCGTTGAAGACGTGCAGCTACGTCGCAGTTCCTTTCACCTTTCATTTTCACTTTATATATCTCAGAAGTGGAGCCGGGATGGTGCAGTCGGTATAGCAACTGGCTACGGACTGGACGACCGAGGTGTCCGAGTCACCGTAGGGGCAAGAATTCTTCTCTTCTCCACGTCGTCCAGACCGGATCTTGGGCCCATCCACCCTCCTATCCAGTGGGTAAAACAGCCGGGACATGAAGCTGACCACTCTCATCTAATGCTGAGGTCAAGAAAACGTGGATCTATACACCCACTTCCCCATACGCCTTTATGGTGTAGTGCTTAAGTAGTTAAGCATAAGGACAAGTTTACCTAACCTTTATGTCTCAGAAGTACGAGCATTATTAGCTTGATCAAGTCATGGAGGGTGTAATGGACGGAGCGTGTATCACGTATGGGTACAATGGAAAACGCATACAAAATTGTTGTCGAAAACCATGAAGGGAAGCGACCTCTTGGGAGCTGTTTCATGAAGTGGGCTGTGAGGATGTGGACCGGGGGAGATACCAGTGACGGCGGGTTCGTGTCAGCATGGTGATGGACTTTCGGATTCCATGAACGGCATAGTTCTTGGCTAACGAAGCGATTGTTAAGGTCTCAAGAAGGTTTAGGTGATTAAGTTTGTCATTTGGTAGCCCGAGTTGTAGCTATGATGTAGGGAGGGTGGAGCTGGGGCTCAAAGCAGTGGGAGTACGTGACATAGTACAGAAATCTTGTACCAAGAAAAAGTTGAATTACTGCTAACTTTCAAGACTTTGAACGTCTTGTTATCTTAATGCCGGCTTGAAGTAATATAGATAAATATGAAGTTTTACTTGTAATTGCCCCGCTACGAATATATACAGATGCTCTGGCAGAAAGAGCTCCATGCATTTGTATCCTCGGCATTTCTTAGAATGAGTGCTTAGTTTCTCCTGCCTATTTTATCTACCCCTTCTTGTAAATAGTCCCCTCTTACCTGCCGAATAGTGCATGATCTCCGTAGCCTTTCTGGACATGAACTGACAATTCGCAATGTGCCTGCCATAAATCGAATCCCGTCTTCGAAGACGGTAGTCATAGCCTTCTGGTTCTTGTCATAAACCTACTCCAAGACTTAACTGCTTAACTGCCCAGCGAATTTCAAAATTTAACCCGCTGTGTTACATTTCTTATCATACTTTGGCGAGTATAATCTTATCAGTCACTGTAACAGCAGAACCTTCGCAGTTTCGTATGTTTCCATGTTAAACATATTTCATTATGTTTGTAATTCCATGAACAGCATCACTACGACTTGTCCAGATGGCAGTGTTTATTGTGCTATTTCCGTTACGGTAGCGTAGTTGGTTGAGACACTGTATACAAGCCGGAAGGTTGCGGGTTCATATCCCGATGAGGTCACTGGATTTTTTTTTCCAGTTTACCTAATCATTCCAGCCGCACTATGGCCCTGGGGTCGATTCAGCCTCTAACAGAAATGAGTACCAGGAATTTTCCTGGATGTAAAAGGCGGCCGGCGCGTAAGGCTGGACAACCTTACCACCATATGCGAGTCGATTGTATAGAAACTGTTGGAGCCTCGTCATCTCACAACCTTACGGGCCTTCACGGCCTGTTACAGGGATAACTCTGCCTCTTTTTACCTTCTTCCATTATGGTTTTCTAAGCGTTTGGAGTGGGGGGCTATTATACTTTACGTGTGACCAGTTCAAAGAAATTCACGCCTGGGGTTCATTTACTACATTTATACACCTGAATACGCACGGATTGCGTTAGGTGTTCGTTAAGTTAATAGTGAAAAACGGTAGGCTAGATTTATATATTTAACCTGAAACTAAGTTATGCAGTTGTGGTACTTGGAATGACAGTGACAGGAAATGGTTGCTACTGTTCGGTTCAAAATATTTTATATTTCGTCGCCCTAACTTAATCCGAGTTAAATTAAACAAAACTAAAATTTAGCTGGGCATGAACTGTCTTCGCTTGGTTGGAAACTAGATCGTGGGTTCGAATCCCACTCAGGCATGGATGTTTAGTTTGTGTGTGTGCGTTTTTCTATGTTTGTATACAGGTAGAGGCCTCGCGACGATCTGATCACCCGCCCAAGGAGTCCTACCGAATGTGTAAGATCTAGTAAACCGAAGTGAACGGAGAAGTTCATGGAGGTAGGCATAGGCCCAAATTGGGGCTGTAGTGCCAAGGGGAAAAACGTTTAGCTGTTTTTAATTCCTCAGAAATTTCGTACTCAATAGAAGAACCCACTTAGAGGATTTGAGAACACACAACTGAGGCGAAGTTTGGAACGACAATAGTTGAGGTAAAATAGGCTGAAAAAATTGTCATAGTGAGAAGCTTTACAGTTTGTAGTCCCTTCAGACTGTTACGGACGTGGCACTAAGAAGCATGAGTTGAAAGGAGCAGACCTCGTACTTCATATATCTCTTCTAATTTTGACAGTCTGTGCAAGTAAATATGATAAATTAAAAAGGGAAATTCTTAGACGCTGGGATGGCGTGTTTGAACCTTGCTCTTTGTATGTGTGCGAATCGACATTGATCGGTGTTGCGTTGTCATGTGTAAGCGAAGGTTTTGCTATGGGCTGATGCTTTATATAAGGATTCATACGTAACGTTTAAAAGGTTAATAGTCGCCCATATGATTAAATACCATACCACAGTGAAGCTGTATGGGAGCTCGACGCATATTTAACTTGAGCAGTGGGTGGAGATGAGTGAGAAATTAACATTTCCGTAACTTTGAATCGAAATAGATCAGAGGGCTTAATGCAGTGTAGGTTAAGACGTTGGATTATCGCATACGAACGCCTAGTTAACACTGAGTAGCAGTTGTTTGACTGGATTGTGGGAACACTCGGATGATAGGGGCTTGATTGGGTTTTTGGCGAAGCTTGCTGAACAAATACTGCTCCATGGGCGGTCGAAGACCGGTCCGACATCCCCCCATTCTCCTCTTTATCCAGGACGTGGAGAAGAACCCGCGGCAATGGCTGTCACATGATGTATAAGGGGTTCCAACAACAGTGCTCCAATGCGGGGGG
>NW_019728501.1:963416-972272 GCF_002891405.2 Cryptotermes secundus | reverse complement strand
TATGGAGTGTGCGGATTGTGGGGAAAATGTAAAAAGTGAAGTTATCCCTGTGCTTAATTAAGCACCACGCCGTTTGGGCATGTGGAGGTATAGCTCCACAATTCTTGACGTAGGCTGTAGATGGAAGTGAGTGGTCACCTTCACGCCCCGGCCGCTTTAACCCCAATGAAAGACCTCCACCAGATCTCTAGTGAAATGTGCTAAACTACAAAGTATGTTAACCTAGAAGACAAAAATATGAATCTTCTCCACTATGAGGACCTGGTTTCTCGTACGGTGATGATTTTCTTATTCTTTGGCCGTAATCCTACATAAATAAATCGTTGGCGGAAATGTTAGCTTTGAGGTCCATGATACACATATGTAAGTTTACTGTAATTTTATTGACGATACACCTGTAGCTAGGCATGAGAAAGTGTGAGTCTTGCTCCTTTGCCTTGATACCTTTCTTGAGATCACAGTACTGAATTTATAATATTCCAAAATTACACGTACTTTTAATTTCATTTTGTGTATTTTGGTAGCCGGTCACAGTAGCCGGGCAGTCTAAGGCATGTACTATCTTCGTTCGCTCGGAAGCCCAGACCGTGGGTTCCAATCCTACAGAAGGCATGGATGTTTGGTATGCGTATGCGTTTATTCTGTGTTTGTGTTGCCTTGTGTTTAGGTAGAGGCCTTGCGACGAGCTGATCACCCGTCCAAGGAGTCCTACCGTCTGTAAAAATGACCAGTGAAACTGAGAAATCAGCCCTATGCTCCGAAGGGGTGGCGATTAGAAAGAAAGAAAATTAAGTATTCACCGTATCGGAAAATGGTAACTCGAGTACAACACAGATTATCCGAATTGCCAATTCACCGAATCACCGTAACCAGGGAATGCGTCTGCTAACAAACATCATTGTTGGACTTCTTCAATTAAACGGATTGAAAATGTTAATATATAATTACATTTATTAATTTTTCATGTTTCATCTGTTTTTAGTTTCTTACATTATAATAGTGTACACTAATACACTAAAATGTTTTCTTTCATGCATAAGAATTTAATCAAATTATCCAAATTTTCGATTTTCCGAACCACCTTTATTACCATTTAATTCGGCTAATTGGCGCTGTACTCTATGTTACGAATATTAAGGTCATTGGATTCTTCAGTTGACCTGATCCTTCCAGCCGCATTATGGCCTTGGGGGTCGACTCAGCCTCTAACAGAAATGAGTACCAGGAACCTTCCCGACAACCTCGCCGCCATCTGTGAGCCAAATGTCTAGACAATATGTGGGAGCTTCGACGTCTCAGAACCCTATGGATCTCCCCGCCTTTTCAGGGATAGCTTCACCTTTTTATATTGTGTGAGCATCTGTTTGGAGAAAATTGGTAAAATTCTGTTCCGGCTTCATGTAAGGAGGGTTTGAAGCTGACAGGAATATGATAATCGCATTCACATGTCTGCTTTTAGTATAGACCCCAATACCATATTTAATCAAAATCTGGCGAGTAACCGAAAAGTGCTGAAGAGTCTCATCATTCTGCTTCTCTTTATGAGTTTTGTGCTGACATGAGCGTTACAGTGTAGCTGTGGAGCAGCAGAGATTACAGTCCTCATTATAAAGAGCCCCCCACACAAATACTCGACAGGTCCTTCCTGTAATTTACGTGGCAATATAAAACACCTGCTAGAAGAGTTCACTTGTCATACCTGAAGAAATTGCGAGTTCTCCCGCACGGCACGCATGTCGGAGAGGTTGCCTATAACTCACGGCGATATCATAACATTGAATCAATTTCTAGTAGCTAGAAAACATAAGCATAGTGGACTCCATTTCGTGGTAAAGGTAAAGTTGTGCAAGCGCTTTAATTAATCACTACTCCGTGAAGACGTATGGGGGAGTGGATGTATAGCTCCGTCATTCTTGACCTGGGCTTTAGCTGATGCTGAGTGGTCAGTTTCACGTCCATGCCGCTTTACCGGCAGGGAAAGCGCCCCCGATACCCATTGGATAGGAGGCAGGGTGGCCCCAAAGCCTGGCTGGACGACGTGGAAAGGAGAAAAATCGTACTTTTACCAGGACTCAAACTGCGGTCTTCCGTCCATCCAGGACGAAGCCATCCGCTGTAATGTCCGCGCTGTCCCAGCTCCCACGTTTAGTGGTACGCACAGCACGAAAAGATTGCCACTTTTGCTAATATCTTCAAGATGTTTGAGAGCACCGAGTAATACTGTATAAGGTAAGGGTCCTGAGCTAAAAACTGCGCATTCTTGACGTCATCATTACACTGACTGTAACCTGAAGGCTATGGGGTGGAAACAGGAAGCTTAGAGATGAGATTCGGTTCTAAGAAGTGAGTACATTGTTTGTCGGGCTTCATAGACGCGTGTTGAACGAGATATTGTGTCGTCTGCGTGCACCCTATGCGTCTACGCCTGCCCCTTTTTCATCCGCCCAAAAATATGACCATGTCTGTTGCATTGTTTCAGGTCACGAACCCGTAAGTAAGATTTAATATAAAGTTCCTTGTAGGCAGAGCAGGAGTCTGGGTATAGTCGGCGAATAGGCCTATACGTGAAACAGTAACGTGACGCAGTGCTGGAAATTGCATTTGACGAAAGAAAGTACCCGTTATTTCGAATTCAGTTTCTTTGATTCGTTCTTTTGCGTTATGTGCTAGGGTTTGCCGATTTCTTTATACAACGAACTGTTTTCAAGCGGTATTCCAGTTGAACCACGACGACACTTCTGCGGTGGTAAATATGTAGAGCAGAGTTCTACGGCTGAACAAAGGATCGAGACGATACACAGCACGCAACCTTGAGAACAGGAAACTTCTCGCTAGTTCATGCCGATGCTGGATTGGACAGTCACGTAACACAACTTGTAATATGATTACGTTGCTTCAGGAATTATCCCATAATTCTCCTGTACGCAAAGTTTTCTACTGTTCACGGTTTTGTAGTTTCCCTGAACCAGGTACGTGTCTGAAGATCGCCTGCCGTACACAGGTTACGAACATAGATTTAAGTGGGGGGAGGTAGGACGTTGCACTCCGAATAATGTCATGATTAATACAGCTGTCAGTAACCTGAGGAGACTACAATAATCTAGACCGACAATTCAGATAGTAAATGGATTGTTTGTGAAATGGTGGACGATTATAGGTTGATTTCTTTTGTCTCTCATATAATGACTAGACCGGCTTGTGGGCCATATCCAGCCTCTTCCATAAGTACCGTTAGCTCTTTCTCCGGCTGTAAGTCGACCGGAGCGTGAAGCTGACCGCTAACAATATAACGTACGGTCGCATTTCATGCGAAGGATGCGTTTCTGAAGACGTCACATAATTCAAGACAAGCTTTCTCGTATGAATACGTGTAAAGTAAGAGGGACGCTTTCCCGGAGCACATGAATTTACAACAGTGTAAGTTGCATGACATTTTTATTACATTTACTATATATATTGGATTCTCATCATTTCGAACTTCGCGTATAAAGTGAGACTTTATTAATATTTTAAACTAGCTGTACCCGGCCACGCGTTGCTGTGGCTCAGTCTAACGAAATATTTCAATTCAAACGCAGATCAATCGACACAGCTCAATCCCACCGCCAATTGCACTGAAAAATAAGGAAAACAGTTAAGAAAACGAAATGAAAAACAATGAAAAATAAACTGTACTCACGAAATGAACGCTATGGTAAACGACACAGCCCAATTCCAACGCAATGTCACACGAAATAATTAAATCAAAATGAAAATAAATCGAAACTGTTTATATTCGGCGGTAGCTATCCCAAGACTGACTCCTTCGGCGGTTACTTCCAGACTCTCTTCTGTATCCCTCGGCATCTGCCCCGAGACTGACTGCTTCTTGTCCAAGCTGGACTATTTATACCTCGGCGGATGCTATACAATGAGCCTTCTGTTGTCTGTCACCGGGGAAACGCTGCCAGAGTCGAATCCAAAACTCTGAGTGCAAACTCAGGATCTCTGCTGTGATTTCACTCGGAATCTCTTGTGATACTTGTGACCTCGTGATACTCGAGACACTCGTGATACTGAACAGTCGCCGGAGCTACACTCTCTTATACATATAGCCAGCGGTCGGACGGGATAGGGAATACCTAATCGAAGAGTTAGTTTCATCTGTTGCTTAGGAAATGCTAGCACAGAACACCTTGTAGAAGTGTTTGGTTTCATCCGTTGTTACGCAACGGAAACTCTTATCCTCTCATCTCCGGGGAAATGCGTTTGTTGTTTCGGCAATTCCTATGCAACTGCCCACTGTTATTGCGTTTCCATGGAAGTATACTTTCCGGTTTCATCCGTTGTTACGCAACGGAACCTCTTATCCTTTAATCTCCGGGGAAACGGCAATTCCTATGCAAATGTTATTGCGTTTCCATGGAAGTATACTTTCCGGATTCACACGTGGCCTGGTACAGCTAGTAGGTATATAAAAACGCGCGCATTCGAATGCAACGTTGTATCAAAATTTCGAAGCAATCGGTGAAGAACTTTCGGAGATCTTCGAAGGCTAACAAACCAACATTTACGTTTTTATTTATATAGATATATAGCACTATTTCACATTCGCATAAAATACGACCGCACTGTGATGTGAGGTTGGCAGTATTTCGAGCCTATATTTCTACTTTCATGACTTTGTTCTGAGGCACAATTTATTAGCTTTACCTTTTACACTGTGCTAGACAAAAGTGTCTCAGACGGAAGCTTCGCATTATGTCCGAAGAGTCCGGATTCAAGGCCGGACTTACATCATTTACAGTTACAAGAATTGTATTCACATAGCCCTCGTATACACTGCGCGATCTGCTACAAGACTCTCTAGCCGTTTTAACTGTGATCAGTACTATTAGATGGGTCAGTACGAAGTAACAAGCACGTGATTAACATAACCCCATTGCAGCTTTGCGCGCCAGTGACGAAGAACATAACCGGTCCGCGTTCAGTCAGTAAAGTGTAGGTTTGCGGTTGGGAAGCGGACCGAGATGCTTGTCTGGGCCTGCGGGAGAAGAAAGCGTCATTCGCTGTCTCTTCAGGCCCCGCTTTCCCATTGAGAGGCGGTACCCCGGTGCGAAAAACGCGTATACCTCACGGCAGGCTTACGTCACAACTCGATGCCCAGACTACGCGGATTAGCTCAGGAAACCGTCCGTAATGGATTCGCCGTTAGGATTTCACTGCGACTGGTCTACGTCGCAGATGTTAATATTTTTTATTCAGTAATACCGCTATTTAACGGAAATAAAATGGCTGTTTCGGTATTATTAAGACGGAAAGACGCAATGAAAAGCGAGAACTTACTGGAACATTAGGATAACAACAGTTTGTTTCATGTCATTGCGTATGATGCGGTTCGATGGATATGAGTAGTTCCTGTAATCCGAATTTCAGTGACGTAACAATAAACCCCCACATTAATCAGCGCTTAGAGGACGTTATCATTTATTTGCACGCTTTCAGTAAATTCCGGCAGTGACATGCTTCCGTCGAGCGGGTCAGCGTAGCGGTTACGTTCTGTACTCGTGTTTGGAAGGTTTCTATTTCCGCCGGTACACCAGCTACCCCGACCTCACAGTATCTTCAGGCAAGGGCCGTGATAGTCCCCGATGACTGCCGTTTTCGAAATCATGCCAGTTCATCAGTCATTAGATGCGATATAGCCCCGTATACTGACAGCTTCGTAAAGTAACCCACAGAAGAAAGCGACACGTCTCCTCAGAACCCAGAACTGAACTGAGCGGTTCATGAAAAGCAAAGAAGAATGGGCACCCGTAACAAAATTGCCAGATTGTGTACACCCGTTCTGATATTATGCTCCTTGATGTGATTTTCTCAGCATATGAAATGATGACAGTATTAAATAAAAACTTCGTTAATCCGGAGCAGAAATCCAAGGTCTCTGAGGCGCTTTCTCCGTCATTAGGGGATGTAAGATGGGTTAGACTAGTTAGTTAATGCACATACCTTTACTGATCCAACGGGGGAGCCGAAATAGGTCGGTCAATATGACTGGGCTGCGAGCTGGACGACCGGGGAAACGGGGTGGATGCCGTGCAAGGTCCAGACCAGCTGTGGGGCCTGTCCAGCCTCCCACACATCGGATACTGGAGGTTCATTCTGCGGGAGTAGAGGAGCCGTCGCGTGAAGATGACAATTCGCCTTCATGTAGCGTCCAGTTTAAGGATGCGTGGAACTATACTGATATGTCTTTATGTCCTGGTGCTTAATTAAGCTCAGCTATATATCCATCTTTTTAGCTACAAACCGATTACGGTAATGTCTTCCAAGGAGCCAAGTGTAAACCCATGTTGGCTCCATGAACTCCCTGTGCACATACCCTCGCCTCTTCCGAGTACATATTAGTTAACCTCTGATGCGAACGTGATCTGACTTCCGGTAACACGGCAATCGATCCAATCTTGTTGTGCCTGAATGTTGCTTACCATTTGATATGGACATGATACGTCTGTCTGAAGCAAGCCGGTGAGGGCTTAACGTTAAAGCTTTAACTCCATGGTATCGGTATATAGTCAGATCCCTGGCCCTCTTTCCTAAGCGGTCCAGGATAAGTGAGTCGTCAACATTTATTATATGACCTCATTATATACTGTCTTCTGATACAGCCGCGCGGATCTGAACCAACATTGATTGTTGGCCACGTTATGCCGCGACGATGGAGACGGTTACAGTCTCCGAAATTTTGATTCCAGTTTCGAATTGGCCTAAAACTGTTGGACTATTTCCTAATCTCCCCAGGCTTCCTAAGCCTTAGAGGCTATCTGGGTCCCGTTCAGTTATGTGGCGGCATTTTGCAACTGGGATCATTCTCTCGTAAGTTTGTCTCTGCGCGCGGAACTAGAACACCCCGAGCGAAATTCTAACCTGGTGGGTCAAACATTCGGGCTCACTAAGAATTTGTAGAATCCAGTGTCGACTTGCTCAAGCTAGGAATATACATATACATATGTGGGACCCTCACCGTCTCACAACCCTATGGGCCTTCACGGCTTGTTACAGGGATAGCGTTACTTTTTTTTACACACAAATACAGCGTGAATCAATTCAACTACATCGCAACACTCATTCGTGTAAGCCTGCCATGTCAGTCGTGTCGCATTTGGAAATATTTGTATACCCCTGCTTCATAGTCAGTATCTGCTGAACATCTGAACACTAGTACAATTTCCTATGTTGAACTAGTGGTTCCATATAACGTACGGATAAACCGGGAAAGTTTTCTTCCAACTTCCCGCGGCGGCTTTGTACCCTTCAAGCTGTCACGTGTAGCCGTCGTCATCATCTTACATAGACTTCTAGTCCCCGAAGTAACTTATGTATATATACCCCTGCTTCATAGTCAGTATCTGCTGAACATCTGAACACTAGTACAATTTCCTATGTTGAACTAGTGGTTCCATATAACGTACGGATAAACCGGGAAAGTTTTCTTCCAACTTCCCGCGGCGGCTTTGTACCCTTCAAGCTGTCACGTGTAGCCGTCGTCATCATCATCTTACATAGACTTCTAGTCCCCGAAGTAACTTATGTATATAGGCCGCGCCGTAGCTCATGCGGTTAGTCCCTGGCTTCCCACCGCGGCTGCCCGGGTTCGATCCCGGGTCTGGTCAAGTAGGATTTGTGTTGGACAAAGTGGCGCTGGGGCGGGTTTTCTCCGAGTACTTCGGTTTCCCCTGCCAATCTTCATTCCACCAAATTCTCCATCATAATCACCCGGGGCAGGCTAAAATAGGCGAATCAGTGGCCGCCGTGCCGAGTGGACCCAGTTGGACTCCACCCCCCACTAAGCGAACTTACTCGTATGTACATTCATTTGAAACTTAACGGCATTTAACATGGAGAAAGATGCACAAAATTAGGATTTCTCCAGCGAATTTCAAGAAGTTTCCCTTATTTTTGGTGGGAGTACTGTGATACAATGCCGCTTAGCGCTCATATCCTATGAATTACACTTGTATAATTCAACGGCACTTAACTGTTGGTGTTGAGTTTATGGAATATATTTTACGTCCCTGTCAGATATAAAAAAATCTTGTTCGATATGTGTAGGGAATTGATGTGGGCACATATATACGTACCCACAATGGAGATTAACTGTACAGCGCATTCTGTCGGATTAGGACAACACCAAACCGTTGCAGATACGTCTTCCCAGCGTAATGATAGCGTCCAGGATAATCTTATTGTTCTGTTGGTGTAGGGAGAAAGACAGCTAGGGAAGTGTTCATGCAGAATTGAAATGCTCTGTATCAAACGCCGGACTGTCCCATAACACTGGCGACAGTAATCCGGCCGGCCGTTGCTACGGTTTATAGCTGTTAGTACAGCACTACTTAAGCGCCGCTACAATGGGGCCGTGAATTGTTCCCGGCCAAATCTTGTTTCCACGCGGGATTTGGGAGCCACGAAACACAGGCCCAGTAAGGGACACGGACCTGTCATATTAAATCTTGTAACGTGAACACTGAGGATACGAGGATAATTTAAATGTTTAGACATTATTACGAATATTGCGCTAATGTAAGGAAATCATGTATCACAGAATTAGTTGTCGTTTGGTTTATTATAAAATGGGTGTATAGAATGTGGGGTCAAAAGAGAGAAGCAAAGAATTGTTAGTAGTTACTATAGGATTCTGACGATGGTGTATAACACACTGATATGTTGGGTTTTTGGACTTTATCCATCGTCCTGGTTTTTAAGATAACAAATAAAAACACGACGTTTCGGAAACTGGATCTGTTTCCGTCCTCAGGTGAAGGAAAACACCTATTCAGTTGGGTCCGTTAGAAAGAGCTAGCCTCAATCACTGGA
>NW_019728501.1:950555-960172 GCF_002891405.2 Cryptotermes secundus | reverse complement strand
TTTAACTTCTTAACCTCTCTATTTGAAACTAAGGTACTCTATGAATCTGAGACTCTTGATAAGGAAAGTTCCTGTCTTTTACTGAAGTTGATGGTTCTTTACAGTACTGGACCTTATCATATGAATCACCTTGACACCTGAACTCTCCGTTTCTTTACGAGACCCTCCGATCTGTGCGTAGAGCTTCCGACTGCCCTCTTCTCTTCAGTTTCTCTTACTATGCTTTTGACGCATTTCCCATCCCACCGATTCATGATACACGTCACTCACATCTCATCCTGGAACAGTTAATCACGATAATAGTGGAAGCGAAGTGTGGATATGAAATCGCGATGTAAATAATCGAAGAATGACAAAATGTATGGTACCTTGTTGCAGGTAGTGCCTGAACGTTGCAAATCATGAAAATGGCCTTCTTGTGTACGTAGTTTCGTCCGAGTTCCTCAGGTTGAGAGTTGCCATCAGCGGATCCCTGTAATTCTGCCTGTCCGGCTGATAGCTGCAGTTTTACACGAATCTCCATCTTGTATAGAGGATAACGCTCTGAGTGGTCCCATCTGATTAACATCAACTCGAAACTGTAAGAACTCCTAGCCACGGATTGCTGTAACTTATACTGAGGCCACCTCCATCCGCGAGCTGATACGCCTCACCCTCCGGTGAATTTCGTCCATATTCCCCTCCACTCAGCCAACCACTCTGTTCTAAGGAACGTTGGTTTTAATAATAACGAAATAACCTTCTGTAACGATAAGCGGTTTAGCCGATCAAAGTGGCCTCGCTATCTAAGGCATAAATATCTTCGCCCCCTCAACGCTGGGATCATGGATTCTAATCCCACTTGAGGCATGAATTTCTATGTGCGTTTATTCTGTGTTTGTGCTGTCCTGTGTGCTGGTAGCGGCCTTGCGACGAGCTGATCCTTCGTCTAAGGAATCCTACCGATTAAGAAGCTGAAAAGTGGCCAGGGCCGAACAAAGGGCTCTAGGGCCATAGCCATAGCTTCGTAGATAGATAGATAGATAGACAGACAGATACCAATAAGAGGTATGTACTCATTCACATAGCCAGAGGAGGCTGTAGGGGCTTATAGCAGTGTGTATGCGCAGGGATCCACCCCTTCCTCAGAATTTACTTGGCATCTGTGTCAGTGTAGTGCCATAATAAACAAGTAACTCATTAATGCGCGCATGCATAGCCTGCATAAATAGAAGCATTACCTTATATTACACTGTGAAATTAGTAGAGATACTATATAATGTGTTCAATGCATTATTACGGGCAGTGCTAGGTACTTTTTCTCTGCGCCGCTGCATTGTGTTTGTATTTGCCATGTACGAACACGACATGGCTGTTCTCTCAAAATGAATTTGTACTGGTTCATACGTGATCTGCTTCAAGGCAACAGAAAATATAACATTAGCTTTATGGCAGCAGATAAAAATGTTTCTTTTTCGAATGATTCTTACACCCAGCAATCATAAACTACGCATAATTTGAACGAAATATAGCGAGCCTGTATTAATGTCTGTTGACAGTGAGAGCGAATGAACGGCTTTAGTACAGCGAAATTGCCGTCGCTGTGGTTACCGCCATTTTGCCAGCTAGGGGACTCCCTGCTAAAACATGGTACGGCCATGTCATATACCAGACACGTGGATTCGAGGGGTCAATGCCTGAGAGGCGCTAGGGGCTGCATGCAATTTGTTACCATTGTTCTTTGTAAACGAGGATGTACCCTTTTAGTTTTCATCTTTCAGCCGTAATTGAGCGAATCATACCAGGATTCTGGTTGTTCAAACCAGCGTCTGCCCTCGCCTGAAATGACGCAACATTTCTTAAAATACGCGAGGATAATGAAGCAAGAAAACTAAGATAAGGTAAGTGTGTAAATATTCGCCGCAGAAAGCACAATGGACAGTTATATTTCAGAATTTCGTCAATTTTGATCTAAGAATTAAGTATGGAAGTCCCTGGAAAGTGTCTCGTTCAGTCCAGTATAGGTAAGACATTTTGTCTACACATACCATTTTAAGTAGAATGTTGCTTCGACGTTGATTTATAGTTCTAATGCACTCAGCATTACCGCAGAAATTTGGATTTTTTAATAGACACATGCACGGAAGAGTAAACTTCAGTTTTATGCATTAAAACATAAATATACCTATTCGTGACTAAAATAAGGCAGGATCGTGTGATGTAGAAAATACTAGTTCCTTTGTTCTGGGTTGGAACTGCTGCGTCATTTACCACAAAATGTAACAGACCTACCTTCTCGGAATTCCTGGTCATGGCCCAGTAGCCTCCGATTTTGAACGAAATACTTTTAACTGCATACCACGAACCGACTGATCGTTTGAATGTGGATTTTTGTACAGCTATTTTGCACCAATTCTTTCTGCAGTGTTGGGTTTTCATATTGTGGGCTTCTGGGATAATTGAATAACGCCGTGTAGTCTGGTACTTGCTACAGACATTTGACAGGAATATACTGCTTACATTTGCACTTGACCGTTGAAGTTCGAGGCAGCAAGCTCTTCCGATTTCCAACTGTCAGATTACACGGCGTTGTAAGCCAGAAGACCACTATATGAATCCCCACAACCGTCAAATCATCAAACCTTTGGGAATAGGTCCGGCGTGAATTTGAAGAAAGAATGCCCTTCTAAGGGGGACTAAGGGGGACACGCGGTAGTGTAGTTGGTGAGGCACTATGCTACAAGCCGGAAGGTCGCGTGATCGAATCCCGATAAGGTCTTTTTTTTTCAAGTTACCTAATCCTTCCAGCCGCACATGGCCTTGGGGTCGACTCAGCGTCTAACAGAAAATGAGTACCAGGAATATTCCAGGGGGTGAAGGGCGGCCGGCTAGCGCGTAAGGCAGACAACCTCACCGCCAACTGTGAGCCGATGGTCTAGAACATGTGTCTCAGGATCTCACAAACCGATGGGCCTCCACGGCCTGTTACGGGGATAGCTTTACTTTTTTATTTACTTATGCCCTTGTAAGATATCTCGTCTATAGTGTGCTGAGGGTTAATGATAACATTTAGAGGGTATCTTCCGTCTTGGGAAGAACACACAAAGAAAAAGAAAATTTTAAAAATATATGCAGTTGTCCGTTGGGCCTGATCACACGAAAAACACTTTGACCATAAATGGTGGCGCCTGGCGAACGGCAGGCGTTAGTACTTTTCTGCAAGTCTTGGGGGTGGGGGCACAATTGTCATACAAGATTAAAATCTGATAGCTGCTGGATTAGGTCATGTGACATCTGACATCTCCAGAGATGATTTTTTATGTAACAGGGAAACTAAATGCATATTTCAAGTTAGGCGCGTTTACGGTTCTTCAACGAAGCGTCCACAGGCAAAGAGAGAAACCCTTCATTTGTTATCTGAACAGGCTGGGTCATTCTGTCGGAACGTATTGTCATTAAACTTCGTGCAGTTTGTTCCCTTTGATGCCAGTACATATCTGGGCCTAGACATTAATACTTGTTGTGAAGTATTATTCTGTATTTTATTTTTAAAGCAGTAAAAACGACAAAAAAGAAGGTAGTAGCAGAAAGAGTCATGCATGTTCTCCACGCGGCACGTATTTCCATGCCGCTAATAGCCTTCTTACGGGACTAATACCTGTTACAGTCGGTTATTGGTATGTAAACTCGAGGGAACGGAAACCCGTTATAAACAGGCAGAAAATAACCTATACACATCATTACGGACACCAGGCAGTAGCAGCACAACAGGAGGAAATTGGAGGTGGTCTCTGTAGCAAGAGGGGGAACAGGAGAAAATTCTTACTGTTTAATGGATACAGACTGCGTAATCGTAAGCAGAGTGTCTATGTAAAAGAAAAAGTGAGAAAATTGGCGACTAATACATGGATAAAAAATGTAGTACCACATTATGAAAGGATGGGACGTTTCCACAATGCGGAAGAATATTTCAAACAACGTATAAACTGTGGTCTAGTAGTAAGAGTTGCTGCTTACTGATCCAGAGGTCCGGGTTCGATTCCCAGCGCTACCAGATTTTCTGAGAAGTAGTGGGTCTGGAACGGGGTCCACTCAGCCTCGTGAGGATAATTGAGGAGCTACTTGAATGGAAAATTAGCGGCTCCGGTCTAGAAAACCGAAATTAACGGCCGTGGGGATTCGTTGCGCAGACCACGCGACACCTCTATCCGCTAAAGTTGGCACTAACTTCGCCGGCAAGCGGTGGTCGCTCGGTCGGTATAGTTCGCTTACGGACTCAAGCCACGGAGTTTGTTTGATAAACACAAAGGAAAGTCCGTGGTTGCGATGCGAAGCCTAGTTAAACCACATATTTTAAAATGGATCGTGCATCTGAACCACAACGGGCTGATCAGTCGAACCTGTGGCTGTTGTGGCTGCTGGGAGGAATGGGCTCAAAATACACGAAAGTTTACAGTCTTCATGCTCTGTCATGAACACATCTCCGGAATAAGAATGCTCGTGTCGTTGGGTTTCATGTTCGGTAGTATGTCGTTCCTTTTATGCAGTATTTAAAGAATGCATCTTCCAGTAAATCGCGTTTAATAATAAATGTCTGCTGGCGGATAATTCTATAGTTATGTATCCATAGCGCCTTTTATTTGCGTTCGATTCACTTGAATTCCATGGCTATTTTATGGCCTTAGTTGTCGTGTTTTATTAGCCCTTGCAGGTGCATTTGGATTGTTTATAATATTCTTTACGTGTTTTCTCGTATCTTGATTAATACCCAGTCCTTCAACACACCCGGTTTTGTTTGGTATGATTTATTTGACACAGTATACCTCCAGAAAAGAACATGAAGTCAGACAAATGGCAGAGAAGTAGGTCTCTCTATCTTGACCTCAGCGAGATGACTTGCATGTCAATGAAGGACACGGTCAGCGTGTTCTTTCCCGTCTTTGTGATGTAGGAACTGTATTTAAACCGGGTTGTGGCTTGATGTGTATGTAGTTCTGGCTCTAGGGCATAGTGGCGCAAACGAGGGCTACCACATTTTTATAAATGCATCTTTTGGAAACGGGCAGTAGGAGGATACGATGAACTTATGTTAATCTTCTTATGCTCCTTACACTTATTGAGGGTATGATGAATAGGCAGGAGGGATAGCTTTTAAATTCCGCTTTGCACATTTATAAATGGGTTTAGTTAGTTAGTTAGTTAGTTATTGGAGAGGGTGGGTTTCCCCATGCACTGAGACCTGTATTGGTCCATTGTGCTTCCCTCTATGATTTCTACCAGTCTCTATATCCTACCGGTACTGGTGCTTACCATCAGTCCCGCCCAGCCAGCGAGACCGGCTCTACTAGCTGAGAGGTATCTATAATGCTTCCCCCATCTACCAGAGGTATTAGAGACTGCTGTTGGGCGGGAAACGTCCGTAATTTGGCTCAGTGACCTCCTTTGGAGATATGAGGTTCTTTTACGTGCCGTAAAGCTACGACACGGGACCCACGGCTTAAAGTCCCTCCCGGAGGACTTGTTCCCTGAATTTTTCCGCCCTTAAAAATTCGACGACCTCCACCGGGTATTTGAACCCGCGTACTACGAGTCATGAGGTGGGAACGTTACCTCTAGACTACTCTAGAGGCCGCTTATATAAATAGGTTTTGTTGTTGAAGCAATTATTCATCTCCTCCTTGAGAAGAAAAGAATGCCGTCTACTGGGATGTGCCGCCCTGTAGATTTAGTGTAAACCGACGTTTCGGAGGAAAGTTGGTTTACACTAGATCTACACGGCGCCAGATCCCAGAAGACGACATTCTTCATAGCCACCGCCGTGAAAGCCTCAGATCTTTCACAGAAACACTGTTGTCGCCAAGAATATTCCGGATGGTGTGAGGTTTGTTACAAATGGTCGATTTGTGAATCATTTTCATGTATCTTGACCCAGTTCGGAAGTAACTCCAAGACAACGAATCGTTTAGACAAGTTACGAGTATATCGGTAGACATTCTGATTGGTCTGCGTGGACGGTGGGTCGGTCGATCGCGATGTCTGTGCCTACACTGGACTACACAACAGGGAAACCTGCAGACATATTGTTCCCGCATGCTGGTTTCGTTCTCACGATCCAAGTGTTCAAGCAATGCCTGAGATTTGGCGGTCGCTCTGACCAGAAGTTGTGAATATACATGTATGTAATAATGATGAGGAGATTCCATTTCTTTTTAAACTTCTCACAAACACCCACCGAAACAAAGTCCTACGCTACCCATGTCTACGGAATGCTTAGGAATGGCGCGTGGCAAGCGAACAAGGTAGAGGATTCAAACAGTTTTCTAATATCAGTTGCCATAAATAGCCGCTAGTCGTTAATTCTCTACCACCAGTCAATGTTTTCGTGGCATTAAGCTATTTGGTAAACTGTGCTAAGCAGAACATTGTAATTGGACCTCCCCCTGCGGTAGGAGATCATGTGACACAGAAAAATACACAGATTTCAGTGCAGAGTTAACGAATTATTGATCGAATCACCTCAACATGTTTCGGCTGCACAGGGTCACCAACAGACATTGTGATGATTAGCGTACATTGCTATTGTAGCATTACATAGCCCGTGAGAGCTGTACGTTCGAAAGTGTACGAAGTAGCCGTACCAATCTTACACCCCTTCACAGATTACTGGCCGCTCCTTTTCTTCAGCAAGTCGTCCTGTGAGTCTCCCTTGACAGGGAGATCACTGTATTATCCCTGCCGTCCCAACATTTACCAGTGACGTATTTAACGACGCTGTATCAGCAGCACAGGTTGTATGACGTCGAATGATGGCATGACTCGTGAAGAGCGACTTGCAAAAGAGTCTAGGGAAGAGGTCGAGATATATATATAAGGTATCATCGCCACATTTTTATGGAGTCACTAACGAAAATCATGCGGCATCTCAGGATGGCTGAGATTGTTGTGTTATTTGTCTGTTGTCTTATTTGTAGTACCACTGCCACCTGGTGAGAACCCATTTGCAGTTAAATAATAATAAGACTAAGACTAATAATAACAAAAATAATAAAAACAGGACTACTGATAACTTGACGCTATGTCCGTTGTCTGGCATCCATCACGAGAGAAGCAGGCCCTACAGTTGACTTCCTGTAACACTTGGCCTATTGTGTGATGAACTGGCTCACTTGAGGGGCGAATAGTGGACATACGTGTTAGTGGGAACTGTACCGTCGGGTTCTAATATCAGGGAGTTAGTGGAGCACGTACTTCACCAGCGCATGTCAACTCATGATGAAGACTTTGTTGAGCTTTTAACGTATGCGCTTCGGGAACCGACCAGTAAACCGTTTACCAGAGAACAGGAAGGATTTAAACGTTCGAGGTGAATGTCTGCTGCTCTCTGAGGGGCGCTGAGCGTCAGCCGACCGCGGCCACAACATCCCTGGATGATCATGGGGAGAGCGATGTTCGCCATGCCAAATGCACCCATGTTTTTATGCCACATCTCCAAATTGGGCAGGGTCAGGTTGGAACCTTTCTCCTTCAAATCTGTGAGAAAGGAGGGAACCACTTGGAAGACCAAGACGTGGATGGGAGGATAATGTTAATATTTGTAATGAAACAGGGCACGAAGCCATGGTCTCCTTTCATCTGGATCGGGGTGGGACATTATTAGCGGGCTCTTGTGGGCACGTTTTGGTCCCCATTAAAGGCGGTGTATTTCTTGACGAGCTGAATGACTGTTAGCTTGCCATGGACAGAATCAAGTCATTGCTTGCTGACACTCAGTAGATCTTTATGAATGACTGAAACGCTCAAGATGTCCGAGGATTGATTCTCGCAGCCGCCACGCTCTTTGGCGTAACGAGGATGTGTTAATAATGTGCCAAGTTTAGGTTGCCTAGGTTCTTGTCTGAAAGGCCAAGCAACTTTCCGTCTGACTTGACGATTATTTTTATTATCGCGAGCTGTTAGAGCTTACGTTGTCCGATGTTAATCTCAGACAGTGACTTGTAAGAGGACCCTTATAGCCTCATTCCCACCCCGAAAGAGACTTACTACACAAATGTGGCTTTGTGTACACCCTACAGCCCTGCAGAGAGTGGAAACAAGACGGCCAATTTGTTAGATCCACTTTTGAAATTAGGCTACAGTCTGGATGACCAAAGACTGTGGATTCGATTTCTGGTGAAGAAGGCAAGAACTTTTTTCGTTCTCCACACAGCCGGGCTATGGGATCTACACACCTTCTTATTGACTGGGTACAGGATGATGTTATCCCCGGGACATGAAGCTGACCATTTCCTTCATCTGTTATCGAAATTATGAATGCTTGGAGTTATACCTCCACTCTTCATGATGTGGTGCTTAATTATACATGGAAACAACTTTATCCTGAAGAAGATTGTTACGTAAAAATATGGAGTTGCCCACCTCCGAGGGTAACCGTATTCTTCATCGCCCAGAATTTGACAGTACCATCGTGGAAACATACGATGTACACCCACCCGTTAGTGTAAAGTGAGTAAATATGCCATGTTCGAGTGTCGCAGTACTGTCAAGATTTTTCTTTTCCTTTTGGAAGCTGGCTTAAAACAGTAGGATCTACGTGTTATAACGTCCGAGCTGTAGAGCCATATCTATAGGCAGAACGGTCGGTGGAGGCCGGAATGGATGGATTGATCGATTGCGTGCAGGCTTCTAAGTAAAGGCCCTGTCTGGCTAATGGCATATGGATAGCCCCAAATACCTCACAAAGGTTGTATTCCATTCAAGTGCGGTTAGTTTACTATCGCCCATCTGTCAATGTGGTGCTTTGACAGAGATATTTTGGAGCCATGTCATTAGATCTCACCTTAACATGCCCGCCTGTTCGTACAGTCCGACACAGAAACACAACATCGCACTTAAACTCTGTGTTTCAAAATTATCAATAAACAGCTGTCACTTCTTTTAACATGGAGAAGGTCATTGACCGATTCATGAGACCCACGGGCGAGTTAAAGAAGTAAGACTTCACAACAGGATTAGTAACCCTGACATGAAAATGCATACCAAATAAGATTATACATTATGTATCTTGGCGTGGCAACAAAATAGTACGGACGAGCCAGATTCTGAGGTGTGTAAAATTATGCTGCACTCTAATCTATCTCAGTCACTTAAGCGTGGAAATTCTTTGGGTTGCGGGTCTTCAGATATGGAGGATAGCTGGGGTAAGTTGAGTATGCACGCACAGGCAACGGAAAATGGCTGATCGTCATGGGATTTCAGCGTGGGGCTGACAACCCCTAACTGGGAACTAACATGTTTCGACGTGCCATACGACACTATAACAAACACCATAGACATATGAGGACAGGAAAGAATGGGAAATATTTAAACTGTTTAGATAAATACCGCCAGTCACAATGGCCGCGCGGTCTAAGGCACGAAATATCTTTGCCCCCACAAACACTGGGATCGTGGGTTCGAATCCCACACGAGGCATGGATGTCGATGTTTATTTATGTTGTCCTGTGTAGGTAGCGGCTTTCTGACGGCTGATCACCCGTCCAAGGAGTCTTACCAACTGTCTGTAAGATCCATCGTTTCAGATTAATTCTGATGGGAACAGGCCACGAAAGGAGAAGAAAATACCACTCAGTTAGGAAGTA
>NW_019728501.1:945710-950496 GCF_002891405.2 Cryptotermes secundus | reverse complement strand
CCCCAAATTATATATAAAACACTGAACCCCATGGAATGCGAATATTCTACGCACGCTAGAAATCAGAGCGTACGATAAGTACAATTATATACGAGGGAGAGTAGGTAAATAGGTCAAAAATGAATATAAAACGCAAAACATGTATTTGTCGACATGTCCTCCACCAACTGTCTCAGCCACTATTGCACCTGGTCGGTCATCATCTGCGACTTTGAGACGTCCTTGAGAGAATATCTCGACCCAGTTGGGGACGTATTTACCGAGTTGTTTCCCAGCAATGGTAGTGTGATACACAGACCCATAGACTGTCCTTTGGCAAGACACGGACCGCACAGAAAATTACGCCTCCGGCATTTATTTTGTTGTTGCGTGTATTCATTGCAGCGGGAAAAATTACGGAGCCGTTGCCTAGCCGTGAAATGAGCCTTTGCCTAGCAAAGACAGGAGGGTACACTTACAGACATACAGGCTGAGGGGAAGGTTTAAAGAAGTACGCCGTTGAGATCGGCTGAGGTGCCGTGATATACATACCAAGTTACATGAAGATTGGTTCAGGCATTCAGAAGTTGATGGTGTGATCCACAGAGACACAACACGGTGGTCTCTTAAGCCTGCTGTCCATATTCTTTGAAAATAAGAGAAGTCGCCTAAAAAGAGATAGGCCTTTATTTTTCAAGGTACCTATACAGAAATCGGTCGAGTCAACGGGGCTGAATTGAACCGCTAAAGATTTCGTAGTTTGTATCGTTATTGCTTGCGGGCACGGGGTCATAACTAATTAATTTATTTGTTGGGTATCTTGTGTAATCGTTTGAAAATTACACGGAATATTTTAGTTAGCACGCTTCGTAAAGTTGTCCTGCAAAAATAGCCCCCCCCCCTTCTTTAGACAGGAAGAAAACATTTTAGGGAATTACACTATACTCTCTAGGACCACACAGGGCCAATTGGAGGGCATCGTGCGGTCTGGATTCCGCAAGTAGGACAGCCCTGCATTAACCTATTGTTAGCATGATTAACAAAAATGCCTCGCGTAGAAGAAATTTTGGTGGAAAAATTTGAACGAAATTCGAGAATATTGGCGTAGATGGAAGGATACTATTAAAACGTGTGGTAGAGGTTAGTGGTATGAATGTGGGGTAACGGGTTGAAGTGGCTTGACGGAGAGTCTTCTTACTGACGTTTATAGGTACATGGAATTGTCATCAGGTTCACTACAAGAGAATTTTGACCTGCAGAGCAAATTTCAAACGAAGAGACTCACCGTTTGTATGCTGGAGGCACCGTTGAGGTTCCTGCATTCTGTGTCCGAGAAACCACTGGCCAACTATCCATTCTTCAGAGAAGTTGGGGCGAAAGTGGGAGCAGACAGTAATATTCAGAAGAAAATCTGTCCAAGGATCATAAATTGTCAGCAGTACTAACAGAGTGGCCGTCATTTTATGACAGCCACTCTTTCGAAATCAATCGGAAGCTCCATTGACGGTAGTAGACCATTACTGGTTAACAGCTTTTGACCCTCGGCTGCCACAAGATGACAACAAGAGGCCGCGCAGATGGCTTGAACTGTATTTCTCATAAACGGTTTCATTGTTACAGTACGGGTTGGCATTCACACAAAAGCAAAACTGTATCATTACAAAAGCTTGATACCCTGGGTTCACTGCTGCTAGCTGGTAATGACAGTTGGATTTCTGGCACCTGTCACACAGCTTGATTAATCTGTTATGCCTGTTGTTAAACAGGTATGTATATATGTGTGTCTAACATTGCGTTAAAGGGATATGATTTAAATTAAACCACAGTTAAGAGATTACAACGGATTGGGCCTGTAAGGCTAGTTTTATGATGAAAATATAAATGCTTACAGAATTCAGTATTACTTTGAATAATGAAAGTGAAGTGGGGGAATGCCTAGAACATATATCTTACAGCAAGAAATGCATACTCAGGCAAATATTAAGGCGGTGAAACCAAGAATGGTGAGATAAGAAATGCATAGAAACTTGCTGTCTCAAAATGAGAAGGAATGAGACTCAGGACAGGATCTAGCGTTTCGAGTGCCGTAACTTGTCATGGACAGCTTAGTTACCGTCGTGTTTCAAGGAGTCTGCCGCTTGGAGGATATTTTTTTTTTAATTGGAGGTGGGTGGAACTAGATCCCAGTTCGTGTCCAGTGCCGTGTTTTGGAATTAAACCTTTGAATTACTCAACCAAGTAGCCTAGTTTTTAGTTAACATTACTTCACTGACGTGAGATCTCCAGCAGTTACGAGCCCTCTGCACTAGACGAAGTGAGAGTTTAGCTTGAAGTTCCAGTCGCCTTTACTTCCGGCACCAAGTTGCAGACAGATGAGAAGTGCCTGGTTCCTGCGAATGCATCTGATGGTTTATTTCCGTGACTGCTCAGTGGATTCGCATTATATTTAATATTGATGGTCTACACTAATAGCTGTAGGACGAATTTAAGAAATATATAGCCAGATTTATGGAAGCTAAATTTAGTTCTGATTCGTGTCGGTGTGATTTTATGAAGCTAATCGATTTTTATTGAATGTCTGAAAAACGGCCCAAGGAACAAAAGTTGTAAGAACGCTTTTAAAATTTACAGTAGTTATAAAAGGTTATCAACTCCGTCTTGTGTGATTGATAAATGCTTTTTTGTTATTTTTTTAGTCTTTAATCCTTGATATGTTTCGGTCTGAGAGACCATCTTCAGAAGGACATATCAGTACAAGCGGAAACTACTGTTACAGTGTGACTGGTCACTATCACATACATACAGTATCATTGCACTGTCATGAATATGAAATCTGAGACTTTAACAACTACAGCAATGTGCATGAATATGTTAAATATTTATAAATTATTATAATTAGTTTATTTACAAGTGTGTTTTAAAAAATATTTTGTTAAAATTTATAACCAATTTGGCCCGTGTTCTTTATAATGCCCCTCATAAGACGAAGTTGAGTGTCTGCCACGTCGTGGTTCCGTTGTTTGACGAATAGGACTAGTGTCTCTCCGTGACCGAAACATATCAAGGGTGAAAGATTAAAAAATAAAAATAAATAAATAAAACATTTATCAATCACACTGGACGGAGTTGATAGCCTTTCTTAATATTGCTAGTGTGACTGTTGGTTAATTGGTTTTAAGTCTTCACAGTATCAGACCTAGTCAAGTCAGATGTGTTGAACCTGAGTTTTTTATTGCTAGTGGGGTGGGACTAAGTCCCTTGTAAGGGGACGCGCCATAGCTCAAGCGGTTAGTCGCTGGCTTCCCACCGCGGCGGCCCGGCTTCGATATGAGGTCTGGTCAAGTGGTATTTGTGGTTGACAAAATGGCGCTGAGGCAGGTTTTCTCCGAGTACTTCGGTTTCCCCCGCAAATCTTCATTCCACCAATTGCTCCACAATCACACTCACCTATCATCTGGGGCTTGTACAATAGACAAGAAGTGGCCGCAGTACAAGGGACTTAAGTCACACCCCACTAGCAATAAAAAAAGTGGAATTGGTGGAATGAAAATTGGCAGGGGAAACCGAAGTACTCGGAGGAAACCTGCCCCAGCGCCACTTTGTCCACCACAAATCCCACTTGACCATACCTGGTATCGAACCCGGGCCGCCGCGGTGGGAAGTCAGCGACTAACCGCTTGAGCTATGGCGCGGCCCAGAGAAACTGAAGTTAGTGCAGGCATTTCTTCCGTACAACCATGACTTGGTCGCTACAGTCTCGCTTGTGCATTAAAGCAGATGCATCACGCGAGGATGAGGTCATTAGTGTAGGAGGGGCTGTGAGATACGCATCCTCTTCCCAAACCCCTCTAACCCCCTTGCTTGGGATCTACATTGTGGCACGCAGGTGGGACTGAAAGTGCTTAAGACGTGATTGACGTGGACCCTCGCAGTGGGAGATACCAGGATGCTGATTTATTGGCGCAAGAGATCAAACATACGAGGGACCAGGCTGTCAGTGTGTGGAACGTTGGTCCCCACCCGGCGGCCCTCTCTCGAAGCCTACCCAATTATACGGTTCAGATGAGCAACACAGAGCGTGCGATTACTGACCATTATTTGAGGCGGCTCTGAGACCCATGCGATGCCTCGAAAACAGCTCATTTTTATAGGACCAACTTCGCTAATCTCCACAAGAAATTTGACTTGACCTTAAGGCAAAAATACATTACTTATTACCGGATGGGAAGGAAACATCCCGGTGAAGTTGGTTTTATGGAAATTAGTGGGAGGGTCATATTGTGAGTGCGCAGTGCCCAGCCTCTTGGTCGCACGTCTGGGATCGCATGAAATGAGTTTCTTTTCTGAGTAAATTCGTCACAAGACAGAGGTTTCATAAAGAAAGAAAGTCGAGGTAAAAGGAAAGAACGATGAAAGAAAGAGCGGAAGGAAAACACAATGAGAATTGGCAGTCGAAACCAAGGTACTGTGGGAAAACCTGCTACACTGCAACTTTATCCAGCGCAAATCCCACATGACGTGACCTAGGATCGAACACGGGTCACCATGGTGGGAAGCCGGCAACTAACCGTTTCATCTATGACACGACTGGAAGGAAAAAAGAAAAGAAACATTAAGGGAAGAAGACATGAAAGTGAAAATTGAATAACGAAGAAAGAATTGAGGCTTTCACGGCGGTGACTATGAAGAAAGCAGTCTTCTGGGATTTGGCACCGTGTATATGTGGTGTTAACCGACGTTTCGGAAATCTGCAAGCGACAACACCGTGAGAAACGGTAACAGTCTACTTTACCGTTTCTCACGGCGT
>NW_019728501.1:800449-944717 GCF_002891405.2 Cryptotermes secundus | reverse complement strand
GGAGCCACTTGAATGGAAAAGTAGCGGCTCCGTTCTAGAAGACCGAAATTAACGGCTGTGGGGATCCGTTGCGCTGACCACGTGACACCTCTATCTTCACTAACTTCGCCGACAAGCGACGGTCGCGTGATCGGTATAGTCCACTTGAAAACTGAAAGCCATGGAGATTCTTTTTTTGGTGTATGTTGATAGTGCACCATTGGTATAAAACTTCAAGGAAGTTATACAGAAAAAAATATACTGAAATATTTGTCAATTATTAGATTGTTTCGTTTGCTCTGTATCAAGTACATTTGTTAGCAGTCGTTGGGTAGGATATAACTGCGGTACAGGGATGTGCAAGGAAGTCGTTCTTGGGGGGCTGAGGACAACCAAGAATATACCCCAGCCACGCCGAGACTGCTGCATTAGTGATTTCTGTCTCCGTATTCTGTAAAAGGAGATGATTTGAACCGCCGCCCACTCCTGAAAGCGTCAGTCCTGAAAGTCGATATCCGATCCTTCCAAATACAGGCGAGTCCGAAATTATTTTTTTCGGTTTCAGTTTAAACACGGCAACTCAACTTTTCGTATGGTAATTATTCGTCATTTTGACGTCCATAGGTGATTTACGGGTGGTGACATCAAATCGTAATTGAATTTGATTCACCAGACGTCGCTGTCCCTAACCAGGAGCGGTGAGCTGTGAATTAGAGTAGCTCATTGGCTTGCCGTGGGCTAAAGGAAGCCAAAAACTAGCAAGCAGAAATATTTAAATATATAATATACCGATTTTTTACCCATGATGAATTAACAGTTGTCAGAAACCATCACTTCTTGTTTTTGGTTTCTGGTACCAGTCTTGCGGGAAGTAATATTGTTTCTTACCATCCCAAATCTTCCCATCCCCTGACCTGTATATTGTCCTTGTAGGTTATAGGGGGCTGTAAACCCACAGGAAGTTGACAACCTCCCCATCTGTTTGAAAAGAGGTTTTTTTCCTCCATCACTACCTTTGCCGATAGCTTCCTAAATACCTTCCTAACTCTGGGGAGTTCTTCTACAAAAGAAGCTTTCAGTACTAAATGCTACCTTGCACTCCTTTCTTTCTCTGTATTCAGGCCATATGAACAAACTTTCTTGTGACTCGACACCTTGAACGAATTCTTAAAGCAGTTTTTCCGTTCTATAGACATATCAGGGCTCACAAATCAGGTGGACAGATTGAAATTTGCAACCAGAAACCGGCTGCCTGAGTTTTTCAGCAGGAGGCATCAGGTTGTGCCAGACGGATGAATGCCTCCTAGCTATAAACTTGTGTGTCAAACACGGTCCAGCTCCGAGTCACTGATGCACCAAGCGGCAAAAGCTGTCTGACAGATTTCGTCAGCATATACAAGTAGTGGTATCTGTGCATAGCACTAGCCATAGCGTCATAGTGGGGAGACAAGAGAGAAAGCTCTGCCTGTAGTTTATGCAGGGCTTTAGATAGAGTATTTACTATGAATTCCGGTCCCTTCTTTCCATTGCGTCATGGACGTCGCCAGGAGTTCAAGGGGGAATGCAGCCACAAAAACTTACGTTGAATCCCTCAAGTCATTTTATCGGTTGGCCAAGAGTATTCAGGAGAGAACAGTTAGTTAAAGTAATTTTAATATTTTGCGTTGATACTTGTTAAAGGTTCTGTATTTTCAATTTTGATTTCTTTTTGCAAAAATTCAAGAGGCAGGCAGATCCTCCCTCCTTTCCCAGATGTCGGCGCCCGCGGCTGTATGCTGCCGCCGAATTGCTATATTTCGCTTTGACAAAGTTCCAGTCTTTCATTCATAATTTAAATTTTAATAAGCTGCATGTTCATTAATTGACCTTTTTATTTATGCTAACTCACGTTAATCAAGTGCTGAGGTTAAGAATGATGGAGCTATACCTTCACGCCCTATACGTTTTCATTACGCGGTGTTTAATTAATTAGACACAGGGACAACTTTACCTATACATCAATATAAACAGGAATCTCATATTGGCAATTCAACTGTCGCAAAGTAGGGATAGGCCTACAGCCTATCTGCAGTATCATATGACGAATTAACCTTTCAGATTGAGGGAGCTGTGACACCATTAGCGTTGTTGCAACATCTGTTCTCTTAAAATTAATGCAGTAGTTTCATTGGTTACCTGTTCCAAGTCCCTTCTTTGATGTTTATTCCCGAAAGGTTGCAGCGAACGACACGCTATCAGTGCACTTCTTGCGCAGACCTAGCAATCCGGCGACACCACCATGCATAGAAAGTGTTGCTGTTAATTGAGACGCGAAATGCAAACACGGAGCATCTCACTTCGGGAGAGATGAACTCTACTGATGACATCACAGAGCTACCACACAAATGTCTGAGGACATCCGCAATAATTCGGGAGTGCGACCGAATATTTGCAACAGTAAGAGAAATTTGAATGCCCCGTAAATACTCCGAGCTGTTTTGTGGATATGGTTGGAATGAGAATCAAACGTTTTGTTCAGGGAAATTGATTGACGTATGAAAGGGTTTATAGAATGAGAATCCTTATATAGACACATCAAAACGTTAACCATTCCTTGTACAGGAGGGCTGATAAGGTGTGTTTCAATTTAAATTTTCCAAAATGGCTTTATTTTCCAGTTCTACACGACTCATGGGTCTTTATGTTTCTTAACTGCTGTTGCAGATCTTGTAACTGGGCAATTAAAGTGTACTAATTTTTCATATGTTTTAAACCTGGAAGTACGAAATGTCTCAGTAAACCAAGCCTAATACCACTACTTCATCTGTTTTTTTACGGTCTTTACTGTATTTTACAGTGTTGTTCATATGACAGTTTTTAAATATTTAATAATTATTTATATAGATCAACTGAATCACACAACTTCATAGCCAGTGTTGAAATACGTCTTTATGCATTTTCCTAGTCAAGAGAAGTAGAGAACATTTGTTTTCCCTCGAACGCTAGCGATGAGGTCAGGTTAGGTGTAGATAAAACATAGTGTTGTTAAGAAAGCACACTACAGTATTGTTCTTTCTTATTTCGTTGGATTTTCGCCATATAAAATAAAATTTCTTATGAAAAATGTAAATTCACTGACATGTTAGTTTTATATTATGTTAAATTTAGTTTACGTAACGTGTCATTTCTGAGAATAACGGAAAATTTGGTATTTCCTGCAAAGGGGGTTTTGTATTAGACTGATACGAACCGGAGTTAAATCGTATTCTCACGGCAGAGACTGTGAAGAGTACGATATTCTGGGTTATAACGGCTTGTAGCGGAGACACTTGGACGTTTAGGAGCAACATGTCGCCTCAGTCTTCCGGGTGGAACAGTAAGGCGAGGAAGACACCAAAAAGCATGCGGCAATATCAGCGATGTTCCTCCGAAACGTCGGGATCTCTCGGAACTTCCTGACGTTACATTCCGGAAGACCGTACTGACTAAAGTTAAATCAGCTTGTCAGCATTTAGCATAATCCTCTTCCAACTCATGTTTATGTCTTGTGCATTTAACGGCGCTTTTTATATGTCGCACTGCACAGCGTTCAGCTATAGAATGATGGGGGGGGGAGCTGAAGGAACTGGTCGTGGCCAATTTGGGATACTGTCCGGGCTTTTCGACATTTTTTTGGAGGAGCTATAAAAATCAAGAAAGAATTCAGTGAGAAGAACCCATCTTTGGGCCCAGATGTGATTCCAGGACGTCCCATATAGGATTTACCTGTATTGGGGCACGACGTTCGGTTTGCCCTCATTTTATTTCATCCTCAAATTTCGACCGAAGTTTCAGATATGAAACATGCGTACCGAAGACAAACAGGCCCGAACTTCCCATTATGCTTTCATTTTTGTGCTTTGTGCAAAGAACGGAAAGTAACATCGCATGATGCAATGGTGACATAATATCGCTATCAGTAAACAATGAGAACACGTTAATAAACAAGAAAATGGTGCACTGCATTACGAACGGCCGACTTGTACCCTCCTAATTAGATAATTTTGAGAACAAGGTGTGTATAAGAAACGTAATGTAATGTGTGGACTAAGCTGGCCCAGCAAAGGTAATAAAGTATCATCCGATTCTGTAGCGGGATGCCAGTTGGTCCGGCTACAGTCATGTACAGGTGAACATCTGACAATCTACAGAGCGGTGGTTCCTTCCATACTCCCTCATTCATATTGAAAATGCAGATACATAAGTGATATATAACTTCCTGTATTTTCAAACGAATGTATGAGTATTCTGTTCCTTCTTTCCTAACAAAAGCAGTTGTGTAGTACGAGACATTTGCTGTTGCCGGTGACACCTCAGCCAAAGTAACAATGGTTTTGTATGGTTGGGGAGGGGGACTCTTACCCATTATCCAGCCTAGTTTAGCTTTCACTGTTGGCAGCTGTCGGACCATTTGCCATGCAACCCGCCTATTGTATACTCCCCTATAGGCACGTCATATTACATGTAGTATGTAAGGTTTCAGCCGTCCTTTGCGCCCTTCCAATCCGTCAGCTATTTATGTGTGGGAAATCAACTTTGTATATCCCTTCAAGCTGAGGCTTTTTAATAACATCTTACAGGCATTGTCAAATCATCTGTGTAATTCGGATAAGATTAAGGTGGAATCATGGGTCCTGTAAACCATGAAATTGGGTCTGTAGTGTTTCTAAATTTCTCTTGCCTGGCATGCCCCAAACAGTTGTCGCCGATCCTTTTATATTAGCTTTATCGCTGTTATGGTTTGTGTTGAACCTAAGGTTCTAAAGAGCAAAATTGTTACTCATAGTTTCACACACACTGGAATTGTGACATGTTATTCCCTTGTATGGAAGTAGTTAGTTAGTTAGTTATTGGAGAGGGTGGGTTTCCCCATGCACTTAGATAAGTATTGGTCCATTGTGCTTCCCTCTATGATATTTTACCAGTCTCTATACCCTACCGATACTGGTGCTTACCATCAGTCCCGACCAAGCCAGCGAGTTCGGCCTCTACTGGCTTAGCGGTATGCTTCCCCCATCTATCAGAGGTGTTAGAGACTACTGTTGGGCGGGAAATGTCCTTGAATTTTGCTCAGTGACCTGATTAGGAGATATGAGGTTCTTTTACGTGCCGTAAAGCTACGACACGGGACCCACGGCTTAAAGTCCCTCCCGGAGGACTTGTTCCCTGAATTTTTCCGCCCTTAAAAATTTCACGACCTCCGCCGGGTTTGAATCCGCGTACTACGAGTCATGAGGTGCGAACGTTAGCTCTAGACTACGGAGGCCGCTTTTGTACGGAAGTAACGTCATCGTTGTGCTTAATTAAGCATGATGTGGAGACGTATAGGGGAGTGGAGGTATAGCTCCATTCATAATCTCGGCACTAGATGGAGCAGAGTGATTCAGTTTACGCCTCTGCCGCTTTAGGGACGCAGCCTGAAGAACCCATCGTATAGGAGGCTGGGTAGGCCCTAGAGTCGATCTGGGCGTTGTGGAGAAGAGAAAAATATCTTGTTCCTACCGAGAATCGAACCCGGAGTTCTGGATCGTCCAGTCCGTAGCCTAGTGACTATACTGACTGAGCTTATATGGAAGTGTAAGCAAATTTCCAGAGACTGGTACAGTTACAGATATATGGCTGACTCTTATATTTGCCTGTGCGGATGGACTAGGCCTAGGCTGTCATTTCGTCGTCGTCATCATCGTCATCATCATCATAGTCATCGCATTCACGGTTACAGTAGACATGTAGATTTATGATAGTAAATAATCTCTTATCAATTTTTTAAAACCCGTTTTGAAAATTACTGATAAGCATGTTTGTTTATTTTCACGTAAAATATGGATTTAAGACATTCGATTAATGAGGAATAAATTGAGTTCGATCCACACTCACAGTACCAGATGTCGTTTGATTCTGTCGAGTATTATCGAAAACTTAACACGCAGAGATATACTGCCTCTCAGTACCGCATTGTTTCATGCACTTACACTCAGAATTCCAAAATATCAAAATCTTCTTTCCGTGATATCAGAGTAGTCCTTGTGTAGCTCAGTGCAGCCATTCAGTTAGTGCGCACGACCTTCCAGTGTGATAGACACTACGGCAATTAGGTGCGGCCGGGAAGTAAAGAGACGAGTGTAAAATAACATCTGGTTTGACCCCGAATGCTCTTATTAGAAAATTTCTGGTTTTTTATATCTGTACAGTGAAGGCAATTGCAAAACTGCTCATGTCAGACTTAAAGCACATAACACGGAAGTGGTTAGAAACAGATTTAAGTAGAATGTTCACGAGTTTTCATAACTTCTTTCCCGCCCCTCTGAAAAGGAACATTCCAGTCTCATGTCGCACAAAATTAGGGCAGGTTGTCAGCAAAATAAGTGTATGAGCAGAATAATTTCATAAGCCAGGAAGAAAGAGAGGGCGAATGAAGTGAAACTGAAAATTTGCGTTGTTTAGAATGGGTACTGTACGCATGCGCTTGTAGCACGAAGGCGTGACTTGTGATTTGAATCCTAAGTACACGGAGTTTCACCGTGCAAATGTTTTATAAGTAAACACTTAACAGGAAACTTGACGGAAACTGAAAAAAAAAAAAAGCCGAGATTCCTCCGCCGTTCTGTCCCGTATAGATTTCACTGCATCCGTTGTGCTTAACACCACGTAGTGCATCATTAAGTAACTTCAGGCCTTTCTCCCTCTCCATTATCGATCCATGGAATTTCCCCCTCCATAAATAAGTGACTCCTCCTCTGTTCCCTGTTTAATTAGAGCGATGAACCTGACATACAGACGTTAAAAAGCGTTAGGGTACAAGGATTTTGTACTAAAAATTGATATTTTCATGAAGAGCCATTTAACTTTGTAAATTAATTTTTCATTGGTTCATAAATTTTAACTTGTCCACATCGAATGAGTAAACGTCTGCTTTTAAAACTTATTTTAAAAATACAGATTTTTATGGTTCAAGGCATAAATGAGACAAGTCTCAAAGCTGTATAATTAAGCCTACAAAATGGAGCTTCTCTCCTGTTTTTAGTGTGATATAAAAGTGGACTCAGACATTCCCGCGAAATGTACAGTCCGTCCATGTTCATTAAAAATTTAGCACCCTCACCTGTGCTGCCCACACCATTACGTGACTAGACATATGTCGGTACAGAAGGCATTTGGCTACCCACACCATTTTATGGATTTCTTCCTCGTCAGTTACGTCGAGTCTACTGTTACCTCAGTTTTATCCTGCTGCACATGTTCTTTTCGTTATAAATTTTCATTGGCCCATACCATGTAAGATTTGAATTTCCTAAGCCTATAACACAAATTACACATTTGGATGGAAGTCTCAGGGAAAGAGAACACCTATCAGACAAAAGCGTTAATAAAGATTAATATTGGGATTAATCTTTGGGCAGTTGTGCTAGTATAAAATTAACGGAACTGATCGAGAACTGTTTTGCTCTCTTATGGTAAGAACATCTCTGCATTGTCAAGTTTAAGATTAAGAGTTCTGTAAATCGCACAGTAGACCAGAATGTAACGGATGCCAGGCGAATATGAATGCTATGTCTGCCATGTTCGGTCACGGTAGCCGAGCGGTCTAAGGCATGCACCATCTTCGCTCACTCGGAAGCTGGGATCGTTTGTTCGAATCCAACACAAGGCATAGATGTTTGGTATGTGTAAGTGTTTGTTTTGTGTGTGTGTTGTCCTGTGTGTATGTAGAGGCCTTGCGACGAGCTGATCACTCGCCCAAGGAGTTATACCGAATGTCTAAGATCTAGGAAACCGAAGTGAAACGGAGAGTTTCATGGAGGTGGGCCAAGCCCCACTTCCAATTCCAATTCGCTCTGAACTTACGGCTCACAGCTCTCATTATATAGCCGCAGCACGGACCGCATAGGAAACAATTCTTGTTGATGGCGCAGACCGCACAGAAAACGCATCATGTGATATCTATCTCGTTAGTCCATTGGTTCGCTGACACTGTCGCCTAGCAACGAGCTATAAACATTCGTCCTATTTTTGTAATGACCTCAACTGAAGGTTATTTACAGGTCGTTGCCTAGAAACGCTCTGGCCATCCACTTTGCAATATTTGCTCCACTTTTAGCGAGTCATTTCAATTAGGAATTATCCTCTTTATTATTTCTTAGTCACTTTGTAATTGTTTTGTTAATGTAGCAAAAGATACAACCATTACAGGTAGGTGAGCGAACCCTCTTCGTAGGGCTTCGTTTCTTTCTATCGGTGGGAGTGCCGTCTCGCTGTCGATTAGCTAAATAGCCTTTACAAATGCACCGTGCCCCATGTATACATAGAGTCGGTTATATCACGCCGATAGGAAATATTTTCGGGGTACTCGTAGAACTGAAGGGACCCGTAGAAGAACCTCTTTTACTGCTCTGTTCAGGAAACTTTTTGACATGTTTTAAACCCTTCGAAAAAGCTGATGTAAGGAAGTTATTAAATTATGCCAAGACGTGTCAGTTGGATTACAAAGACTTCTGTATACCCTTTTCTTTTAAACAAGCGTTATCAAGGAGTGAATGTGTGATATACTTAAAGTTAACCGTCTTAAAACGGGGATATAATATAGTAAATGAATTCATGTAATCAAAGACATCAGTTCATACTTTGAAACCAAAGGTAAAATTTAGTTTGTTGGGATTGTACGAATACAGTAGAACCTGGTCTGTATTATTTAGGTACACAGATTTTTGTGTGATTAATTCAAGGAACTGGTTGAGGCACTGTGCTACAAGCCGGAAGGTCACAGGTTCGAGTCCCCGATGAGTTGGATTTTTTCAATTTACCTAATCCTTCCAGCCACAATATGGCCCTGGGGTGGACTCAGCCTCTAACAAAAATGAGTACCAAGACTCTTCCTGGGGGTAAAGGGCGGCCGGCGCTTAAGTGTGACATACCTACCGCTATCTGTGAACCGATTGTCTAGAAGATGTGGGAGCCTCGACGTCTCACAACCCTATGGGACTTTACGGGTTGTTCCATGGATAATTTTACCATTTTAACTTTAATTCAAGAAACTTGTGATGAACTAAACATGTAGCACGAAAGGGGACACAAATTCATGCGGAATATCCTAAAAACAGAAAGGAAATACGGGAATAAATAAACAAGTAAATAAATAAATAAATAAAGAGATGCAAGGAAAGGAAGGAACAAACAGAACAACGCAAATAAGTACAGCAAATATTCATATTTAAATTCTAGTCGGAGTAAAGTCTGTCATTTTCTCCATTCACTTGCAGTAAAGAACAGTATAATCTACTCGTATATATTGCAGGTTATCCACATAAAACGTAATGACTTTGATTTAGGTCTGGTTTTCGTCTTTCATTCCGAAATTCGATGTTCAGCATCTGCAAGACTAACTAGTGCAGTGCGGGAAGTGCTTTGTTTCACGTTCGTCATGTATATTTTGACTGTTGTAGGCATATTTGATTATGCTCCCCTAGTGCTATGCCAAAATCTGTACACTTGTCATGCACACCATTCTTACTATGTCTATCGCCTCTCGCTTCCGCCCTCCAATGTGCCACTGTACACCTGTTAACTGGCGTTGTTGATTACTATTCAGGCGAGGTTTTAGTCTGGTTACTCGCTATTGGCCCGAGCAGCACTTTTCAGAAGTGAGCTGTTGGGGTAAGAAACTGAACTCAGGAAACAGGAATATGTGCATTCAAACTAGAGCTACCGAAAATCGCATTCAGCTAGAGGAAATTGTGAGCTCGTGGCGTTCATTTTAACTTTTATATAAGTAATCCAGTTATTTTTACCGTTTTTTGTTGTGTTCACGGATACTTTTTTTTTCCTTGGCACTACAGCCCCAGTTGGCCTAGGCCTACCTCCATGAACTTCTCCGTTCATTTCGGTTTTTCTAAATCTTACACATTCGGTAGGACTCCTTGGGCGGGTGATCAGCTCGTCGCAAGGCCTCTACCTGTAAACAAACACAGAAAAACGCACATACACAAACTAAATATCCATGTCCTGAATGGGATTCGAACCCACGATCCCGGTTTCCAAGCGAGCGGAGACAGTACATGCCTTAGACCGCTCGGCTACCGTGACCGGCCTCACGGATACTTTACGTAACCATATAATCCAATTTGTTTACTATGGATGCCTTGTCATTCTAAGATTAATAATAGCGTAACTACAGTTTATTCTTTCTTAGCTTGTTTAACGTCGTTTTATATACCGCATATTAATCGAATGTAAGGACAGTCACTAATGATGATTTGTGAATGGATGTTAGTATCGTGTGTCTTAAAGCATTCTCCCAGTTTTTGTCTATAAGGATTCATAGAAGCCACAAGAAACGCCACGATAGTCAGGAATCAAACTTAAGATCTTCCAGATATGAAGGAGAGAGAACTTGTTTCTCGCGACGTTTGATACAGTTTATGTTTTCGCGAAAACATGTTGGTGTCATGCAGCTGTTCCACTGAACACGAATCATCTTTGATGTGTTGGCTACCATTGCACAGCCCCTGCACTCCCATCCACTTTATACATAAACGTGAAGTATGTGTCAGTAATAACATCAGATATACAGGAGTCAGTTGGGTTCCCAGGCTTGTTCGCACAACCTGAAATTTTTGTTCTCTTTTCGTTTTCATTTTCATTGGTAATTTAAGAATGCTTATTTTAACCATTTACGATCCCCCCCCTCTTGTTTTTAACCAGTTTCATCATGTTTAGTCCACGCAAGGTATTATATAAAGTATTGCTTGTGTAACCGTGTACAGTAATGTTTTTGATGTATGCAAATTCCATTACTTGTCAAGGACAATTAAAATAATTGTAAAATGTAAATTTTTAAAATCTGATATGCGTTGCTACCAGCTACTGAGGTGTGGTGAGAATGACAGCAGTCTCAACCCTCGTGTCACCATATAACCATGTAAACTTTTACTTGCAAGTAATAACAATAATATATAGTTTAAGGATCTGTACCACACAGGAAGATATAATATAGTTGCATAGCATTTCGTGCGACACATGCAAGCAAATGAAGACAATATAAACAGTATTAGGTATTTTAAGCACGAAAGTTTAACTGTTGTAACTGGCATAAAGCGTATGATATTGCTCTGAAAGCGAACTATACCGACCGAGCGACCGCCGCATGTCGGCGAAGTTAGTACCAACTTTAGCGGACAGAGGGTGTCGCATGGTCATCGCAACGAATCCACACGGCCGTTAATTTTGGTTTTTATCTATAAAATTGAAACGCGTCTGCAGCATGTAAAAATTGCGCCGAAACATATGCCGATGAACCAGTAAACAAGAACAATGGGAAAAAATTTCCGTCTAAATTGGCCGGTAACATACGACGTTACGATCTTAACGCTGGGTACTGCATATCGACTGTGTAATTATTCGCATAAGATGACGCACGACTGCAGTGCCATCTCTGCCATTTCTTCACAGAGTATGCATTTAGAACAGCAAGAAAATATATTCATTTATCGTATCCCACGCTTCATTTGTTGATGCTATGCAAATGAACGGAGCGTTTGGTTTGGTGCAGCGAAGAAACAAGCTTGACGCTGATATGGCGATTCATTTACTGCAAGGCTGCCCGCTTGCAGTGATCAGAGTTACATGACTAATGTCCCACAGTCTAGCTAGGAAGACTAATGACCATCTTGCATGTCCATTATAATCTTACAAGAATCTGTTACACAAAAAACTTGGAAGATCTTCATTAAGGATAAGTTGTGGGCAATTTGGCCGATTCGGACGTGATGATGGTCAGGACTTGCAACGTCACAACATTTTGCCAGTGGCAATTGCTTCATATAGCGAATGAAGCGACATATGCATTTTTCTACGCCGCGTACGATCCATGTGATAGCTCTGGAAGAGGTTTTAACACGTTCAGTGCTTATTATTTTGTTTAGAAGGCTATTGTATTCATTGACATGATTTATATTACCTGGTATTTGTAAATGAATGAAAGGAATTATCGAGAAACGGTCTGAGAAATTCCTTTCGGCTTTGTCGGTGTAGACAGAAACGTATTTTTTTCAAGGCAGCAGATCTCAGGCGGAATACAGAAGAAAAGATTCAACAATAGTAACATTTTTTTAATTCGCTTAGTGGGGGTGGAGTCCAACTGGGTCCACTCGGCACGGCGGCCACTGTTTGGCCTATTGTAGCCTGCCCCGGGTGATTATGATGATGGAGGATTTGGTGGAATGAAGATTGGCAGGGGAAACCGAAGTACTCGGAGAAAACCTGCCCCAGCGCCACTTTGTGCCCCCCCAAAATCCCACTTGACCAGACCCTGGATCGAACCCGGGCCGCCGCTGTGAGAAGCTAGCGACTAACCGCTTGAGCTATGGCACGGCCTTCAACGGCAGTAGATATGAGTCCTCCGCCCCCCCCCTTTCTATTTTTATTATAATTATTAGTGGGGTGAGTCTGAATCCACTTCGTACTTCGGCCACTAATGGGCTGTTGTACCAGCCCCAGATGATAGATGATGGTGATTATGGGGCAGTTGGTGGAATGAAGATTGGCAGGGGAAACCGAAGTACTGGGAGAAAACCTGCACCAGCGCCACCTTTTCCACCACATCCCACATGACCTGACACGGGCCGCCGCGTTTGGAAGCCATCGACTAACCGCCTGAGCTGTGGAGCGGCGTCAGTGTTCCGTAGTACACAGTCTAGGGACCCGAGTTTGAGTCTTCATCAGGTTACCGACTGAGGGGACTCGTGGTATTTCCTGCTTCGAGAATCAGTGCCGCAACAGTACGACCATTTCCTTTCCCATACCGTGCAGTTACGCTCGGCAACAAGTAATACTTTTGGCTGACAGAGCGTCTCCCAGTAGCCTGAATCATAATCCGAGCTTTTACGAGTACCGTAGGCTTGCAGGGCTATAATGCCCGTCGCGAAATTGTTACGATGTAAATTGTAGAGCGGAGCGGAGCGGAGACTGCTCCAGCGAGGTTGAACCTCACTTAAACCTACTATAACATTTTCGTTTGTGATAGCACTGCATTCTCCAGTTCCTGGTGAATATAACCATATCTTAAAATAAGCTTAAGTAATTAAGCACCATGTCACGAAGACGTATGAGAGGGCGAGAGTATAGGCCCACCACTTTTGACATCGGCATTAGATGGAGGTGAGTGGTCAGCTTCACGCCCCGGCCGCTTTACCCCTAAGGAAAGAGTCCCATTGGGCAGGAAGCTGAGTGGGCCCAGAGCCGTTCTGGACAGTGTGAGGAAGAGGAGAATCTCTGGCAGGCCGTCCAACCCGTAGCCCATCGCTATACTGATTCAGCTGTCCCTGTTCATGCAGACAGTATGAACGTATGAGCAAAATGAATAACGGTTTACAATTCGTAGCACAACAATACCACGGTAGGATTATGTGAGCGCTGACGGTTCACAGCTTGCAGCTTAGGAAAGTTGGCAATGCAACGCTGTAAACATAGAGCGGCGTGGTAGGGATGAGATGAACCCGGTCCATGGCCTTGAAGCTTGTAATTTGCGTGGAAGGTACTGCAAGAGTATAGCCCAATACTAATGGCAGCTACTGTCATTGCGATGGCTCTGGCGATAAATCTTGGTCATCATGTTCCTATCAATAGTTTGCAGCAGCGCGGAAAAATCTTCGGTGGTAATTGATTTGCTTGTATATATAATTTATTGTTTTGTTTCAGGTAAGGAAAATGGGAGTTCCTACCGGGCCAAACACATATTATACGTAAGTTGCTTCTATATATTAGTATAGTGTATTATTTCCTACCGAAAACCGTCACAACACAACATCAGTAACACTTGTAAGCAGCTCTAGAAGGTACATTTGCTACATGTTTCGGCCTTCGATAAGGCCATCATCAGGCAAATACATTAAACCTTTCGTTATTGAATTGCATGTTAAATATAAGTCACAGTGCTAAACTTCCAAGTATATACAGTGGCATAAAATGATATGAGTGAATGCAAATATACGTAAATTGGGCCGCGCCATAGCTCAAGCGGTTAGTCGCTGGCTTCCCACCGCGGCGGCCCGGGTTCGATCCCGGGTCTGGTCAAGTGGGATTTGTCGTGGACAAAGTGGCGTTGGGGCAGGTTATCTCCGAGTACTGTCTAGAGTCTACTGCCGACTGTCTAGAAAATGTGGGAGCTTCGACTTCTCACAAAACCATGGGCCTTCAAGGCCGTTGCAGAGACAGCTTTACCTTTGTGTGCGTGTATAATCCGAAAAGTATAATTGTCCAAGACAGTGTTTGTTCAGTTACACGTTATTTTGAACCAGTCTCGAATAACCCTCTGCAGCGATACAATATAGCGTCTGTAGAATGATTTTCCTCAGCACCCATCTTGTTTCAGAATTTGTCTGCCTCGGTTTGAAAATGTGGGTGTGCAAAAAAGTGCAAAAAATGCTGCTGGCTAGAGGACCTCTAAAATATACGCGACACACTTACCTGTGTGCGCCTGCAATCTGTCGAGTTCTCCTTCCTTTGGCGCTCCCCCCCCCACCCCCACCCTCTTCCTAGCCTTAGGGAGTACATAGTTTGGCCGGTAGTTTTCAACCGGTGCGCCGCAACTTGAATTTACTCGTATCAGCTATAAGACAGTGTTTCTCAAACGCCTGGCCGCGGCCCAGTACCGGGGCCTCGTCTTATAAAAAAGTAATTTACCGGTCCGCGGTCTCACAAAGATTGAGAACCTCTGCTGTAAGACATTCTGAATTCGAACGGTTATTAAGTAAGGTGTGACGAGACATGGCGTTTAGTTCAGCCGTGTTGCTTAATCATACCAGCTGTTAAATTGTTGACGCCTTGATATTTTCTTCAGTCTTACGTGTTACTAATTATGTAATTATTTCTCGTTGCTGTTACGTCTTTTAATTTTTTGTACGAATGTGGGCGCGTTAATTATTACAAATAATTGTGCCAATGAAACGCACATTTAAGTGCATCTGCAGGACGAATAAAGATGAATACCTTTGACGCATGCGCATGTGAGCAAACAGAATTACAGTAATATGTGATTTGGTGTGCCATGAAATACTGCGTCGAAATATTCGAGAAACATGACGTTGGCACAGTAAAATATAGTGGACATCAGAAGCAGCCGTTCTTCGCCCCCGCTATAGTGAATTTATCGCGATTTTCCCAGTCACCAATTTCGATGCCACGTTTAATTTCCAGCTGCTATATAATAAAAATAAAAATGACCATAACTGATTATTACTGAAAAGCGTTGTGAATTAAAAATACGCAATTTCCCGCAAGCACACGTGCACAGGGCTAATTAGAATTCGTGAAGATGAATGGAACTCTCGAATAATGCAGAAGTTTCGACCGTGATAGCGCAGTGTTCGTCTGGAATTTGCAGACTGACGCCGCCTGCCAGTTCAGAAGGAACGATGTGATTCGTATTCCATTTCTGTAGCCGCAATGTGTGGTTCAGAAGCTTAAGAAAGAGACATGTGTTCTGCCACCATCAGCATTGCCGCTACTACAGCCTCTACCACTTCCACTGTCACTGCCAGCACTGCTGCTACCACAACCACTACTACGACCACCATTGCTACCACCACGACTGTTACTACTGACCAGTACTACCACTATAGACACTGCAATACCATTGTCACTGTGGCTTTTGTATGTCATTGCCGTTGCAGTGTGTGTGCGTGCCTGTGCGGGGGGCGGGGGCGAGATGTTTCAAATTTCAGCACATTCTCCCCGAATCGAAAAAAGCAGTTTGAAACACAACTACACGCTTCGTTATATTGCGGTGGAGAGGAACGCGCACTCCTCGTTGTATATCCTTTTCCACTGAGTAAAGTGTGCTTGGAATGTTTAGTTAACATGTTATTCTCTCCGTTGGTCGTTATGCAAATGTGGAACATAACGTACTAAAGAACTTTCAAGGAAGTATGCAAGGAGTTAGAAGTATTTTATGGTGAGATAGTGTGCTAATGCAGACAAATATTCAGAATAATTGCAGTGCTTTATGGTCAGATAGGAGTTTCACGTATCAAATGCATGTTAACAATCCGTAATTTCAATTATTACTCACACTGTTCGGTGACTTAAGACCTCGCCATTATAACTGGTGCGCGTTTGCCTAGAGAACTTAATAACTGAAAGCTATTCTGCTTACTTTTATGAAAATAGATGATTCATTATCGAGTAAAGAAAAGCTTTCTGTTATTCGGGATACTGAGCCAGTTCCATCTAATCTTCACCTACACACGTTGGTTTTTAACAGCCTTCTTTATGTTACCATTTTGCCCCGAATTCTGGATTTTCATTACGTATTTAATCATTGCAAATCCTACCCAATTTTTCGCCGTTAAAGGATTAGGCCCCCTGATGCCTTCCGATTCGGAATTAATTATGAAATTATGGACCACATGCCGGTCTCGGTAGCCGGGCGGTTTAAAGCATGCACTGTCTTCGCTCGCTCGGAAGCCGGGATCGTGGGTTTGAATCCCACTCAGTGCATGGATGTTCAGTGTTTGTGTGTGTGTGCTTGCGCGCCCGCGGTTTTCTGTGTTTGTGTACAGGTAAAGGCCTTGCGACGAGTTGACCACCCGCCGAAGGAGTCCCATCGAACATCTAAGAACTAGTAAACCGAAGTGAAACGGAGAGATTCATGGGGCCGTAGCGCCAAGAGAAAAGAAAATATGGACCCTTTAGGACCCCTTATCTGGGGATCTGCCTATCGCAAGGCTGTACAACACAGACCGAGGAAGACCTAATCCAGGGCCCGCAGTATTCGAAACCACAATTCCAGCGGGGCAAGGCATACACGCCTTCAGCAGCGCGGCAACCATGATAAACATTATATCTAGTTTTGCATGTAAACATAGTCACTGTACTGACTGGGCTGTCGGCGCTCTCTAGTCCACTGGCCACATTCGAATCGGTGTACTGCACTTGGTACGAGCAGCATTGGTGACCTGATTCGGTGAGAAGAAAGGACCCCAAGAAGTTACCGCACACTACAAATTGTTCTCCTGTTCCAAACGATTGCCTTCCGTTTCACACTGTATAGGCAAACACGAAAACATCTGAATAATCTGAGTTCAATCCATGTTGCGGCAGGTATCTACGCAACGGAAAACATTCAGCCTGATGTCCGTATTCTCTGTACAGACATGTAACAAAGCATGTTTCCCTTTAGACCGCAGAACAGCGGCGCACGCACACAGCAGTCAATTCTCTCAAGGCAAACCCAGAGTGAGAGCTCAAGAAAACTTGACGCGGACGGTATCTCATCAACATTCACGGAGCTCCAGGTGTAAATAATGTGCTGGGAAAACTACCTTCATGATGTGCGGTTGATGCAGACAGGGAAGGAGTCTTCAGACAGTTGGAAAATCCTTGGTAGCACATCTGTGTGGCTACTGTGACACAATCGGAATTCGCCCCGCATCTCCTTTCGACAGAGGTGTTACTCATGAACTGTTTTGTTACTGTCCCTCAGCATCATGTTAGTGCGCATTAAGCATTAGCGATTGCCCAGTCCCTATATTTTTATCAATTAAATATTTATTTAACAATGCTATTAGTATCTCAGACGCTTTGCCGTATAGTGGTGAGATGGTTAGTGAACAAAACACAAACATTAATTGACGCAAGTAAAGAGGTTGGTGTAGAAGTAAACACAGAGAAAACTAAGTATATATTACTGTCTCGTCACCAAAATGCAGGGCAAAATCATGAAATAAATATAGGAAACAGATGTTTTGAAAATGTGGCACAGTTCAGATATTTGGGAACAGCGATAACAGATCGAAACCTGATTGAGGAGGAAATTAAGAGGCGATTGAACTCGGGTAAAGCTTGCTACCATTCAGTCCAGAACCTTTTGTCTTCTCGTCTGTTGTCCAGAAACATACAAATTAGAATATACAAAACTATAATTTTGCCAGTGGTTCTGTATGGGTGTGAAACTTGGTCCCTGATATTAAGGGAGGAGCATAGACTGAGGGTGTTTAAGAACAGGGAGTTGAGAATATTTGGACTGAAGAGAGATGAAGTGACAGGAGGTTGGAGAAAACTGCATAATGAGGAGCTTCATAACTTGTACTCTTCTCCAAGTATAATTAGAATGATCAAGTCAAGGAGGATGAGGTGGGCAGGTCATGTAGCACGAATTGGGGAGACAAGGAATGCATATAGGATATTGGTGGGAAAGCCAGAAGGAAAGAGACCACTGGGAAGACCAAGGCGTAGGTGGGTGGACAATATTAGAATGGATCTTAGAGAGATAGGATGGGATGGTGTGAATTAAATAGAGCTGGCTCAGGATAGTGACCAGTGGAGGGCTCTTGTGAACATGGTGAGGAACCTTCGGGTTCCATAAAATGCTGGGAAATTCTTGAGTAGCTGCTGAATTGGCGGCTCCACCAGAAGGGCTCCGCTCCGTGAGTAAGTAAGTAAGTAAGCTTGATTGAGGTACTGTCCTGGCTTTTGTCTGGAGGGCCTGAAGAAAACCTCTGGATAGTCTGTGGCCATGCCATATTCGGTCCTGTCAGGTGCCAGAAGCTTTATCCCTTGAGCCAACTTGTTCGGTGTGTCAAATCTGTTGGTCCTATGTTAGGCCTGTAGCAGATATTTTAAAATTTGACTGAACGAGAGGAGTCAGTATTCTTGGCAGTTATAAAGTATAAAACTGGCTGTTCCTGAGACTTCAACTCAAAAACATGTGAAGTGACCGCACCAGTGCAACTTCCCTGGTTCCGGCCATCTCATCTTGAAAGGAAACTGTGGGCTGAATTCCTGCGGCAGTTGCACGAAAATTGTAAACGTGTTTGTAATTCCTGCCTCGGGCTGCGGGTAGCATGTGACAAGCAACAGTGTGTTCACTGCCCGAGAGATACAGTACTTCAGGGGTGTCCAGTTAGCGCATATAAATTGATTCCGCCAGACACCTTTGTAAATAACCCTGCCAAATGGCTCTGCTTCTGGCTGTTATTTCAAATCAAGACATGTAACAAAGTGTTAAATAAATTAAAACGTTCTTTTTAATAATTACATTGAACCACTATATTTACGAACGATTTATGAAGTCCTGAAACAACCCAACTTTCTAAATTGCAATAACAAATGTGCGTCCTCTTTCTAAAAATCATTGCATATGACTGATATCCTGTTTTCTGTTTATTGTAAATGGTTAGCATCAGCTTATGTACTGTATACTGTAGTGCAGGCATGTCCAACTTCAAACAGGTTGGGATCGAACTTTTAGTGTCAAAACTGCCAGTGATCTACCACCCCCTCCTATCATCGTACCTCGCTTTAAGCAAAAATATTGGTAAAAATAACACGACAAATGTTTGTTGTAAAAGTAACATGCGTACATTGTAAGTACAGACTTACCCTGTTCGTTAATGAGAAGTCTGGGCCTGCATTTCATCCACCAGCTGTTGCAAGTTCACGTGAGTATTGGGTGAAGGCCAGTTTTATGCAGTCCTGGAGATGTTCATCTGTCATGTTGGAACGTTGTTTATGTCATTTTTAGGAAAGAAAACGCAGATTCACACAAATAAGTTGAACCGAAAAAGGAGTGTAAAATTTCACTGCATCTTCTTAAGTTGGGAAATTTGTGTCTAGGCCCTAACTTCCAAAACGATTCTTGTCCAGCACGAGTCTTGAGAAAAATGTAATTTTGAAGGGTTAATATCTCATTTTCAAGAGATGCCTTGCTCAGTGGGTAATTTCCTTATAGGCCTGTGAGATCGACCAAAAATCGTCCCGCGATCGACACGTTGGACCTGCCTGCTGTAGTGTATACTGTCCATAGACGAACATTCCCAGTGAACCAGAAGAAGAGGACATATGCAACGTCAAAAGAAACCCTGAGCAGTGCAGAAGAGAGTAGGTTTTGCATTCTGCTGTTTCGCTACCGTGTCCGAGATACTTATTTTCGAGGCATATGACACTGACTATATGAACAACTCAGAAAGCTTTCAACGAATTATATCACTTCGATCGGTAATAGTGTTTTAATAAAGAGGGAAGTGTGGTTCAAAAGTAGATGGAATTCACACAGTAAACGCAAGAAACGAATTAAAACATCTCATTTGAAAACAGTATTACTATTTCATTGCTCATTTAATGACGATTTTCCAACTGTACGGGGTATATATCGTCAGATGAAACGATGTCTGTGAGTACATTGGAAATTATGTGGACGCGTAGTGGCTATTGTTTACTATTCCAGAATTTACCTGGAGTACTGAGAACTGCCAGGAAAACTTGGGAAGGATTGCTGGCCGAGATGTGAGCGCAGGACCGCCGTGGCATGCGGTCGCAACGTTCGACAGGCAGTACTTTTGACACCGTGACATGCAATGTTCTATGCACAGAAGAGTGGATGAACTAGATACTTCTAGCTGTAGCTATGGATGCCTGCACTTTTTAGGATTATTGTATTATGTAAACAGTTATAACTGGCGCTGTTTAATTTCACCCAAGTCGAGTAAGACGTTCGGCCCTCCTTAAATGCAGTGAAAATTTCTCATGAATTGTGAGGAACATTCTGGAAGATAAGTAAATATACTTCCGGAAGGAAATATGTTTACGTGGGTCAAAGGTGAAGAAGCGTATAGATGTCACAGCTGCGCAGTAGGACCATTTTTATGGGCGGTCAGGTCTTTTACACGGTTCTAGACGGCAGCACGTCTGCCCGGAGGATATAAAATTACTTAATCGGTCATTGTGACGAACTGTAGAGTAATTTGAGGATGCAGTAGACAGCGCCACCATTGTAGCGTACCTGTATATTTATTGTATCCCTTATGAAACACGTTTTTGAGAACATATTGCTTGTTATACGTTCATTCAGAGAGAGTGTAATATTAAGTGTTAGAAATCTGTCTCAGGGCCTAACGGCCCTGCTTTGACGCGACAGGGGAACACTAAGAAACATTTAAACTCCTTAAGCCAAAGAAAAAAAAAACATTAATTGTTCACACTTACAGCCACAAGTATTACACCTGTGTTCACTAATAGTCACTATTCTCCAGTGTTAAGGATAAGTATCCTAAGTTGGTTAGCGGAAGGCGAGGATGTTTGCATCTAGATCACTCAAAGGTTAATTGACGACTGTTGCAAAAAGCGTCATTTGAAGATAACAAGCGTCTACTTCAAGTGACGTAAACTCCCCTCGTAATTCATCTTTGATTGGCTTGCCGACTACGGGGTCCGCAAAGCTAATCTGCACATCCAATAAAATTCGCATATATGATTTGAATATTTCCAGAACCTTCAAACAGATTCTAAAAGTCTCCGAAGCTTCTTTAAGCTTGGCTGGAGTAACTGCCGCACATTCCATGCTAGTTATCATGGGATGGTCTCGGGTCACATGACTCTTATCTATACGTTCCCTGCTAAAAATTCTCAGAAGAGTTATGCCAAGAACTGAGCATATGTCGCTCTTAATATAAAAATGATATTAAGTCTCAGAGTATCAATATAATTACTTTACACATTGAGCTGAACCCTGTTTGAGTCGCCAATTCTGCAGCTACTGAAGAATTTCCCAGCATTTTATGGAACCCGGAGGTTCAGTACCATGCTCACAAGAGCCCCCCTACACTGGTCCCTATCCTGAGCCAGATCAATCCAATCCATCCCATCCTATCTCTCTAAGATCCATTTTAATATTGTCCATCCACCAACGCGTTGGTCTTCCCAGTGGTCTCTTCCCTTGTGGCTTTCCAACCAATATCCTATATGCATTCCTCGTCTTCCCCATCCGTGCTACATGCCCTGCCCACCTCATCCTCCTTTACTTGATCATTCTAATTATACTTGGAGAAGAGTACAAGTTACGAAGCTCCCCATTATATAGTTTTCTCCAACCTCCTGTCACTTCATCCCTCTTCGGTCTAAATAATCTCCTTAGCACCCTGTTCGCAAACACCCTCAATCTGTGTTGGTCCCTTAATGTCAGAGACAAAGTTTCAGACCCATACAGAATCACGGGCAAATTTATAAAGGGTATCAATACAGTTGAGATTATATAATTATAGTTAATAATATTTATAAACTACTCAGGGATGGTAATGATCGGTTACAGTGTTGATCAAATATGTTAACGTTTGAGAGATAACATGACAAACGGCTGGAGGAAAATAGGCCTGCACAGTGAGGAATATTGCCGGTCAAGTAACCGAGCGGTCTAAGGCATGTACTGTCTTCGCTCGCTTGGAAACCGGGATCGTGGGCTCGAATCCCACTCAGGGCATGGATGTTTGTGTGCGTTTTTCTGTGTTTGTGTACAGGTAGAGGCCTTGCGCCGAGCTGATCACCCGCCCAAGGAGTCCTACCGAATGTGTAAGATCTAGAAAAACCGAAGTGAACGGAGAAGTTCATGGAGGTAGACCTAGGCCCACTGGGGCTGTAGTGGCAAGAAAAAAAGAAGAATATTATTCTCGTGGCGACATTTTCCTGATTTCAATGTGATTTAATTATTTAAGTATAATTGAAGGTTCCGAGTCTCGAAATAGTTCGAAGATGTGATTTTTATTTAAGTGGGAATATCGATAATTTTGTCAATTAGAAAATTAACAGTAATTAAATGGCATAGTTAAACGAAGAAAAAGGCGATAGTACAGTTGGAGTTTGATTGGTTTTGGAAAGAGCTAAGGCAGCAGCAGGGCGGTATGTTCCTTCGAAATTAATTTCTGACCAAATTGTCCGATTTCCTTGAAACATTGCCCGACCGTGATGTTATCAATTCATCCCAGAACTCCATTCAACATGCCGTTTGTATTTGTTAACTTTCTTGAACTGAACATCTCATATGTGGTTGATGGAAACAAAACACTATATGCGGCGCGCTAAAACAACATTTTAAATGGAAATTTTGGAGGGAACCAGTTATTAAAGTGAACTGGGAAGCGTAGTCGGTATAGCGACTGGTTTCGGGCTGAAATACCGAGGGGTGGGAGTTGTTCCAATGGGGCCAAGAATTTTCTCTTCTCCACGTCGTCCAGACTGGCTCTGGGACCCACCCAGCCTCCTATCCCTCGGGTATCGGGGACTGTTTCACTTGAGGTAAAGCGGCAGGGGCGTGAAGCTAACCACTCACATGCAGATGGTGCCGAGGTCAAGAAAATGTGGATCCGCTTCTCCATACGCCTTCAGGGTGTAGTGCTTAATTAGTTAAGCACAGGGACAACTTTACAATTTCACCTTACCAGTTATTATTAAAGCCGTCTAAACTATGGCCGTAAGATCATGATTTTATGAAAGTGAATCATTAATATGAATACAGAATACAACGCATTTAAATGAATAACTTCGTGGTATCAGGAGTAGTCTCAAGACAAGGTCAGCATATATGTTAATTAATTCAGACAACTGAATGTAGAAGGCGATTGGAAATTTGTAGGAAATTAGAAACAGTAGAATCCGTAAACTTGGCCGGAGTACAAAACGAAAGAAAGATAAATTTTGTTTGACAAAATAAATGAAGAGGGAACATTTTGATTTACGGCCTGATCCTTGACAATAAGAAAAGTAAACATGCACTGTAACGTTTTTTTTAGATACTAAGTCGGGGAACCTAGGTCACTGATTGACTTATTTTAATATATTTGAGTGAGACTGGATACCTTAGCACTGCAATATCAGCCGCGCCTGCTGTGCAAGTCGTCAGGAAAGTGGGTTGAAGACTAGTGGAAATAAGCAGTCATGGCGTATTCTTTAAGACTGTGGCACTCAACCATGGGATCTGAGGAAAACCACTAAAAGTTCTGTTTAGTGATATTCGACCTCCTGACCGAGAACCGAATCCGGGACCTCTGGAATACGAAGTAGGAATGCTGTCGACAAGGTTGCAACGTTTCGTAATGTCGGCCATGATACAAGTATTTGCAGCACTTTTTTTTTCCCCCTGGCACTACAGCCCAAGTGGGCCTAGGCCTACCTCCATGAACTTCTCCGTTCACTTCGGTTTTTCTAGATCTTAGACATACGGTAGGACTCCTTGTGCGGGTGATCAGCTCGTCGCAAGGCCTCTACCTGTACAGAAACACAGAAAAACGCACACAAACATCCATGCCCTGAGTGAGATTCGAACGCACGATCCCGGCTTCCGAGCGAGCGAAGACAGTGCACGCCTTAGACCGCTCGGCTACCGTGACCGGCTGCAGCCCCTTCTACCACAGTATAATCCCACATAGTTCCCATCTTCCTGTTTGTATATAACGGAAAACCAAGTCCCTTTGTGCTAATTAGAAAGAAGGAAGTTATGTACCAGTGGTGGGCGGAGTTGGTAGAATTCGTCTAGACACGAGAATCCACTGCAATTTGCATGTAACCAACAGTGGTCATGACATTGCCAGTGTTTTGTGTTTGGAAATAAGAAAGCATGCAACTTAGAGCACAGGCTTAGTCTCACGGTTTGCACTTGCCGGGGTCAGTGGATTCTGTAGCACTCTGGCCTATATAAATATTTTGTTGGGCAATGCCCATTTTGAGAGATGAAAGGATGTGGAGGCAAAAGGCAAATAATGCAGAGAAATGGGTAGGTCCGTTTATCGTAAAGGAGGCCAAGGTTTTAGAACAGAGGGGTAAGTAGGTAGGGACTCTTGTTACACCATGTACTTGTCGCATGCAGCACCACTTCATATTTACATTTCACACTAGTCACACAGCGTAAACAAAGTGCTTAACCTCGTGGAGTCTCGAGGGTCCGAGAGAACATGCCCGGCCAGTCTGCGCGCTGTAACTAAAGGGTATGGATGAGTGAAGCAAGTAGCTGTACATACGTATATTGCAGGACTGAAGGTAATTAGGTCGTTCCTTCGAATAATGCATGTATAGAATTCGTGGAGGGGTCATGGAGTGAACAAATTAAATATGCAGGCATTTCTGCTTCTTCGATTAGAACGTCGAAAGTTCTGTACAAAAATACTGTGCTCTATTTTGAAGTTCTATGCGATCTTTGCTCTCATTGTTGATTGGATGGTTGAATAATTGATTTTTTAGTTATTTAACGACTGTGCTACAACTGCAGGTACTGTGACTGTCGACTGAGATGATAAGATAACGAAAAATGAGAAGTAATGATAAGAAAGAGTAAGTAAAGTTGTCCCTGTGCTTAATTAATTAAGCACTACGCCATGAAGCAGTATGGGGGAGTGGATGTATAGATCCAAGTTTTCTGTACTAGGGCACTGGTTGGAGGCAAGTGATCAGCTTCACGCCCCGGCCCCTTTACTCATGGGGAGAGAGGCCCCCGGTACCCATTGGATAGGTTGGATGGACCCCAGAGCCGGTCTGGACGACATGGAGAAGAGAAAATTCTTGAACTCGAACTCCGTCCCCTCGGTCGTCCAGCCCGTAGCCAGTCGCTATACCGACTACGCTATCAGGGCTCCCAATAGGAATGAAACAGTTATATACAACATGTCGGTGGTGCTGCCCCGACATTCGCCTGACTGAAACGACGCGATGCATACCTTAGCGAGTGTTCTGATGATACACATCTCGAATATACACCTGAATCATTGCCGCTGTTCTATCCTGCTTTGCGCAGTCACTGGTAGGTCGAGCTGCCCCACCTACCTCATTTGCCAGATTGGGTAAAGGGGTACTGGGGTGTACACTGAGATCTCTCGCCCGGACTTCTGTTCATTTCGTATTATTCTGCTCCCTGTCTCCACTAAATAAGTGTTTCAAAATGTTTATGCAACACAAGTGTTCAGCAGTGATTATATCCTCTTATTTCCTACAATACATATTTCCGTTACTATTGCAACAAAACGTTATAGTCACTTTGATTCTATATTCACGTCATTTTCCATCCATACATGGCCATCAGGCGTCTGTCGCTATTCTAAACTGTTGTACTGTACTGCATGTCATAATTATATGTGGCTAGTTTTAGGTTTTCCTTAATTAAAATTAAAATTAATTTTAAAGTGGGTCAGCCATATTAATTATTTAATCTAATATTCAATAAAACCAATTAATTCCAGTCTTCTTATGGGATCTATTAGAGCAGTCTTCGGCGGCGTGAGTGTTGGTGTAAATGCTGATTTCTCTTATTTGTCCCTTTGACTTTAAGTCCATCACACAGCTTCTGTAGTTGCGTCGATGTTTACCAGCTGTGTACGTACAGCTCTTTATTGGTGGACAATTGTAGATGTTGGTCTTTGCATCTTGTGAATGTGGACGTAGCTCGAACCTAAAGATCGAAGCAGCNCCCCCACCAACAAGTAATTGCATCAGCGTCTAACTCATTAAGATATGTAAGCTTAAGCATAGACGGAAGTAGCCATTCGTCCCCTCCGCGCATTCTCAGCGCATCGCTACATGCAGATGCAAGAGTAAACCTGTAACAGCTGATTATAGCATCTTCTCATTCGAGTAAGGAACATGTAAATTTGACGATAGCTTCATTCATACACCGTATTCGATTCCACACTGGCAACATTCGTTTTTTTTTTGTAAATTTGATGACATTTCCGTCTACCGATTGCCGTTCCGTGTCACATGTCCCCAAGCCAACGGTCCCACTTACCTCGCTCTAGCGCAGACTCTGTCTGTGATCGGTAAATTAAAGCATTATCCTGTGAGGTATGAGCCTGACGAAATGTAAGCAGGGACGGCAGTGCAAGTAAAACATTTGGAAGCCATTAAATCCTAAGTATAAACAGAAATTTACGACACAAGGCCACCACACTGTCTATTGAAGTCAGGAAGACATTTTATGTACTCAACAAAGCGTAAAATAATTTAATTTATGTTCTCGTATCCCTAACATTGACATGCATGTAGATGTAACAAATTTCAGACTGTATCTAGTTTCATGTTTTAGACACCCCTGTTCGAGTGTGTATTTTAGGAGATGAATTTAGGAGCCCCAAAGCCATAAGACTTTCAGTATCCTTGTATAATATATTATAATCATGGTAAAGTTCCTTTATTTTCTGGAACGTATTTCTTTGTTAGCCTGCATCTGAGTATTGTTAGAATTGAAATATGGGGATGCTGTAAAGGTTTCAAAACGCTCCGCTGAGAGTGGAATATTCTATTATTCCTTCCCAGGTATAGGGCGGCAGGACGGACACGAAATTGAACCTTATAACCGTCATGATTTCCTATCTGATGTACAGTATGTGCCTTTGCTTTTAGAGGAGGATGTTTGTAGGTCACAATCCTGAAACCACCAGAGTGGCATTCAGCATGACGACGTGGAAAGGAACCCTCTATTTACTGTGTAATATATCGTTTTGTATTATACCGAGGTGTGTTTGGCATAATAGACGCTCAGCCTGAATGGCCCTAAGAGAAGAAAACGTATCATTTGCAGACCGTGTTGAAGGGCATTGTCAATATGGAAGCACACGGTACTGTTAGGAATGAAGTCGCTGGAGATAAATAATTATCCTTCAGTTAGAATTTCTTCTAAATATGGCCAGCCGGTAAGAAATTGAAATCTATCGTCTACGAAGAACAATTTACCAATCTGAGGCGGGGAGGGGGGTGCTTATGAAGAGAACAACGTGGGAGCGACTGATCTTGACATTTCAGGGTGAGCGCATGTTCACTTCAGTGGCAGCGTTTATTTTTGAACATGTTGGTCTCGATGTTATCACAGCGGTACTTGTGAAGAGTACTATAATTTTGCATGTGACGTGGTATAGTCCTTCAGAAATTCACCGACGTTTCGAAGGAACGTACTGCCTCCTAGATTCTGAAGACGGAGGTGATACATTCTGACGAAATTTCTACCAGAATACACGGCGTTTTACATCTCAGAAGATAATATTCGAGTCTGGAACACTTTTATGCATCCTTGCATGATTTGGAATTCATTACCATAATCGTGAGTGTAATATGTTGGACTGATAATCTATTTCTGGTTTAATAATTTAATTTCTAAGACACATTTCAGACCTCCTACATGCACGTACATGTATAGCAATATTGAAACAACTGCACTCTGCGCACCTAGAAAACCTGTCCCTCTTTCGGGCCGACATTTCAAATATTCTTAAGTGTTTAATATTTGTCCCAATTTCTTACTTGTATGAATAAGCGAAATCCGTTTCTCGTGTCTTGTGTCTGCACTGTACGTGTGGTCCAGCAGTCTGTATCACTTTTTTTGCTCCCTCTGCAACTGATTTGTTGTTCTTTGTCAGTTGCTTTTGGCATTAAACATATAGATTTCTGGACCATGTCGTGTGTGTGACGCAACGCAACACTGTAATTTATAAATAAATGTGTACATACAGGGGATTTCCAGGACAGGACAGTTCCAAGTAAAACAGAGCTACTGATGGGATTTACTGTATTTGCAGTACAACAAATTACAAATTTGAACACGTATTATAGATTTAACAATATTTATACAATAAATGTTTCTGTCAGTCGTTCCTCTTACTGTTTAAATTCTGAATATCAGCCACGATTGGAACGCATGTCCATACAGTTGGCGCTTAGAATCCTCCTGAAATTCCGCCTGGGACACACACTACAGCGCTGTTTCTCACTTTGCTTATACCCGGAGACTCATGGAGGGACCACCTCCTGTGGTCGGTGAAGGCGTTTCTCCTCAAGGAAAACTTTGGGGAAAGGAACGTTGTTACTAAGCCTGGGTATGAACGGTTCATTTAAGGTGGAATACTCTTCCTGAATTTATGTACTATGGAAGTAAAACGCGCAACAGTAAAATAAATGTAGGCAGAGAGGGTTTCAATGTAACTGACATTTTGCATTTGGGCCCCTAATGTTCATACCGTTATTTTCCTGAAGACAGCACCTACGTACTTCTGCATGTGGATAAGCTCTCCACAAAATAATGAAAAGTAATTGAAACTACTGCTCTTATTTTTTTCTTTTTTGAGTAAATAGCAATTTTATGTTTTGGAGACCATGTAAAAGGTTACTATTTTTGGAGCTGCAATTCTCAGATTCACCAGGAACGGACTTAACGATGAATACAATCTCTAAATGCCGAAAATGAACGCAATTCGGCCAACCGTTCACGTGCTAACGAGGCGTAATGCAGGAATACACACACACACACACACACACACACATGTACATACAGACATCATTCCAGAAAACACTTTTTATATTGAGGGGTGCTGGAAACGTATAATCCGTTGAAATCTGGAGATCGGGTTTCTACGATTACAATACTGTACTACATGCAAGAGAATGTCAATAAATAAATAAATAAATGTATGTATGTATGTAGTAAGTCGCGCGGAACACTTTTGCTATTCCAGCGTCACACTTTTTGGAAACACTGTTCTTCCGTAAACACTATAACGTGTTCCTTATGTAATGCTTTATTACGAACGTTGCACAGGCCTGCTTTGCTTGGCTTCGAGGTGACTTACGATTTCCTGTTCACCAAACAATCAGAAGCAGACTTAAATGCCGTTATTAAACATGACAACGATACTTGATCCACATCAGGTACAGGTCTGCGGTTATACCGCTTTGACTCGTAGCTCTTCCATTACTGATGTACCAAGTGTGCTGCCCTATTGTCATTCACGGAACTTGCGCAGAAACTGGAGACGAGGTTGCATTAAAGTAGAAGATTATTCATATTTCATACGTTTATCACGAAGACTGAAGCAACAGGCATTACTGGCTTTCAGCCATTCCTGCACCCTGAAGATGTATGTAAAGCTTCATACACAGTCATTTCCCATTAATCAAAGCTAATTGGTTCCATGAAACGTTGGTTAGCTATTCGTCGGCTAACGAACTCAATTTTAGCATTTGCTTCGCTTTTCATTTAGGGTCCATAATTTCACTAATTTTTATTTTAAAAGCACACCATCAGAATGGCTGGCTGACGTGACTAAGTTTGTAAACATCGCTAACTTGCGCGCGCATTGGCAGTCATCGATTGACTGGGGAACTATCGTATTATGAGAGTTTTCGATGGATCGAATCGCAGATTAGCGGGGTTGAATGCGTTCATAACATCGGCACTGGATTGAGGCAAGTCGTGAGATTCTTGCTTCTGCCGCTTTGCATTCAGGGTAGGATCTTCATGTGTCAATATGATACAAGCAAAGTGTACCCCAAGGCCATTTTGAACGTGGCTGCTAAGAGAATCCTATTAGTAAACGAGGATCGGTCGCAAAGCCCTAGCCATTTCACTGATAGTATCCTGGCTCATTCTCTACCCGCATGGCTTATTTGTGTGTCCCTGTGTCAGATTACGAGTTTTACGAAATGCATATGTATATAGGACAGGGCTGGAGAACCACTGGCACTTGTCAGTTACTCGTCAGCAGAGATACTGATTGGTACCGTCGGTTACAGGTTTTGTTTACCAGCGCGATAACATGTTGCAATTACTCGGCTTGTCACTTGCTTTCACGCTGGTATCATGCTCGGCGCTTTGGACCCTGAAGATGGAGGCGATATGTTCCTCCGAAACGTTGGCTTATTTTCAACGGAGTACACGGCGTTATATCTCAGAAGATAGTACTCTTCATAATCAACGCTTCGAGATCCACAAATCCTACATTCGAAATAAGAATTTGTTTTAAATAATGTTTGAAAATTCAATTCCTTTCATTACAGTGACCAGTCGCTTAATGCTGCCTACGCGAATAATCACAGTTTAATATAATACACGAAACAAGTAAATAGACTGTGCGCAGAATGAGAGGACTTTAATATTAAAGTAGGTGGTTCATGTTGATAACTGTTGAATTGAAGGATTAACACCTGTAGCTGCTGTGAATCGTGTTCAGGTGAAAATTAGACCCTTCTCTGGACTTGGCCCCACGGTTATCCAGCATCTCATAGTCTGCACTGCAGATTGTTTCTTTGCAGTAACAATTGTAGGGAATATCTTATCCTGTACACCATGTGCAGGTGCGTAATAAATTTGACAGGTGTTACAGAGCCACTCACCCGATGCTGTTCACATCAGTTTCAGGATATGTTCTAATTTTACTGCCCGAGACTGTATAAAATTTACTGCTCAAAACGTTAAGCTTTGCCTTGTTCCCACGCAGATTTTTTTTCTTGCTGGTGGGGTGGGACTAAGTCTCTTGTACTGCGGCCACTTCTTGCCTATTGTACCAGCCCCAGATGATAGGTGAAGGTGATCGTGGAGCAATTGCTGGAATGAAGATTGGCAGGGGAAACCGAAATACTCGGAGAAAACCTGCCCCAGCGCCACTTTGTCCACCACAAATCCCACTTGACCAGAACCGGGATCGAACCCGGGCCGCCGCGGTGGGAAGCCAGCGACTAACCGGTTGAGCTATGGCGCGGCCATCTTCCTACACAGATAATTATGTATTGGCTTGTTTCGATGGGACTGCATAACGCGGATGTGCTGTGCGTCGGACACGCTCTATTGTAACGGATTTCTAATTACAAATATGCAGTGCTGATTGCATCGAGATTAAGATGAATGGGGGTCATTTTGATGGAAAGGTTGCAGCATGGATGGTTGGATATGTAGAACACATGTTGCTGAAATTAGTCGAATATTAAAATGATCGTTTATGCAAACTCCATGTGCTGTGCTTGCGTGAAACTCGTAGTTCCGCCCAGGAACTTTTAGCAAGGGTAACAAGCTCTCTTTTACGATAAATATCAGGGCAGCGGCGACTTCTATTTTTTTAAACCAGCTTTCCATACTGTGTTTACAAGGACAATTGAGCGCGTCTGTGCCTCTCTTCCTAATAATTCTGGAAGTCAGTTACTCAGCTCTTTTAAGGCTAGAGTAAAAGAGAATCGCGCAAGACGTCTGTTACTCGGTGAACTCACTCATGCAGCTGAGCCCTTCTTGAGAAGCTGTCAGTTGTGCAGCTACTCAAGAAGTTCGCAGCATTTTATGGAACCCGAAGGTTCATAACCATGTTCGCAAGAGTCCTCTACTGGTCCCTATCCTGAGCCAGATCAATCCAGTCCATACTGTCCCGTCCTATCTGAGATCCATTTTAATATTGCCCATCCACCTATGCATTGGTCTTGCCAGTGGTCTCCTTCCTTCCGGCTTTCCCACTAATACCCTATATGCATTTCTTCTCCATTCGTGCTATGCCCTGCACAATTCCTCACCGAAAAAAGTAAGATTGTTACGAAAGTGTTCAAAAAGTCTCGGACCCCTTACTTGGGGAACAAAATTCCTAAATTCATTAAAAAAAGAAATAGGCATATATATACAATTTATTAATAACGTAGTATATTCTTAGAGTTAAGTTAAGAGATATGTTCAAAAGTCCCGGGGGTGACCGCTGTGATAGAATAAGATGTTCATAAGAATGTGCTGCAGAAGGCCGCATGGGCATTGTTTAGGCCATTTTTGTATACACGCTTCTTTTTTCAAATAAATAGTAATTTTTTACTATCAAAATATATCAACAAACATGGCGCATGTGCGAACTTCGAAGTTTTAAATTTTGTATAGATGCGACCCCCTCCCCCTTGCGCGCGCGCGTCTGTGTAGAAAATAAAATAAGATGACAGCGCGAGATCTGTTATTTACCTTTTAGGTTTGTTGACGATTGACGGAGAATAGGTGGTAGGCACGCAAAAGTTTTGTGGAGATCATGATGATACATATGCTGGATGAACTGCTATTTTTGTTACGAATATGGCGACCTCTTTGGTCTAGTGGTCAGAGTTCCTGGCTACGGATCCAAAGGTCCTAGGTTATATTCCGGGCGCTACCAGAATTTCTGAGAAGTAGTGGGTCTGGAACAGGGTCCACTCAGCCTCGTGAGGAGCTATTTCAAGGAAATAGCGGCTCCGGTCTAGAAAACCGAGATTATCGGCCGTGGGGATCCGTTGCGCTGACCACGTGACACCCTCTAACCGCAAAAGTTGACACTAACTTCGCCGACAAGCGGTGGTCGCTTGCGGACTATAGGCCACGGAGATTGGTTTGTTTATATGGCGACGATTAGAAAGTTTGAAGTTAGTCATAAGGCTATGTCAGACAAGCTTAGCCTGGTCAAATCGATACTCGTGGGAATTATTCATAGGAACGTAATGAAAAGTACCTCTATCCGTCTTGCTGGCCTGAGCATTTGAAGGTTCTGATAGCGGTATAGGGCATGACACTGTGACTGTACCATGCATCCATCCTGCTAGGGACCGTTTCAGAATATTAACGCACGTAGGTACTGAAGTTATTAGCCAGGTTCTGCTGTTACAAGGACAGCTGTTTTTATAACTTCCCTTTAAAGTGGGTGTTTCTTACAACCTTGATTACATTCTTTTGTTGTTCACACCTTTGTTGTTTGATTTTTTAATTATATATAAAAGATAAAGGGGGAGTTGTATAGACTTATGCTGTATTATCCTCACAAAACGTTCCTTTGTGGTTTAGGTTGACTTACACTCGAAATTAATTATCTACAATAATTCTCTTTGTAAGCATTCTTATTTGTGTTGACTATCACACAAGGTTACCTATGTAAACAAGAATGGCTATCTGCAAATCATTGCCAGCATTCCTGCCAAGGTACTAGTATAATTGTTTTTTTGGAGGTCTGTCATTGTGTACATTGACTGTGCCTCTAGGAACGTTTATCGTTGCTGAGTGGTTAGCACTCGCGTTTTTTGGTCGGGAAGCTCTAAATTTGAAGTTGGCGCAGACTACTCGCTAGGCTGAGTGTTTGCGCCAAGCGTGCTGTAACAGGCCTGTTTCGGGAGTTAGGTTAAAGTTTAGGTTGAAGTAGTACGTTCTATATGTATATATGTGTTTGCATGTATGTAGCCCCCACGATTTGACTTCGCAGCGCAGAATCATCCTTTAGCAGTCTTCTTCTTCTTCATCATCATCATCATCATCATCATTTTTTCTTCTTCCTCCTCTTCTTCTATTCCTTGGAGCATAGGACATCCGTGAAACGCTTCGTTTCACGCCAGTATCTTAATCTAAGACAGTTGGTAGGGCTCCTTGGACGGGGGATCGGCCCGTTTCAAGGCCGCTGCCTAACACAAATAGAGTAAACACAGATATCCATACCTTGAGTTGGATTTGAACCCACGATCCCAGTGTTCGAGCGGGCGAAGACATTTCATGCCTTAGACCGCGCGGCCACTGTGATCGACTTTAGCAGCCTATCTGTTCAAAATAGTTCATAGTTCTTAACGGATCCTAAATGTTCAGAACTATGTTCACGAAGTTCGTTATGGATTCATATACTTCGCTATTCCAGTAGTTTGTGGGGCTCCAAAATCCATTCTAATGTTATTTTATGTACTCGTGGGTCACCCACTTGCCATTTTCAAACCAAAATTCTCTAAGCATGATCCTTCATGATGTTATCGTAACAATTTTAGTTGACGTCCACAAATTCTGATGTTACGCAACTCTTGCGCTGTGTTTTGTTTCCTCGCCTATATCATTTTGAACTCGTTGAGTTAAAACGTGTGTCTGAAGGGACCTCGAACTCATCTTTGTTAATTTACCAGCGGCTGTTTATTTTAAACAATAACGGTCATGACCATCGTTATAGTTAAATCGCAGTTCCTGCAGGATATTAGCACCGCGACAGGGCGTGGGCCAAGTGCAGTATGGTAATGCCCTTAGCGAATCAGATTGTGGCACTGCCATTCGGAACCTTTTACCGGTAATACGTTGCGAAAGCAACTCAACAGACGTTGCTGGTCCATTGGAAGGAGTTGCTGAAGAAATCTTTTAAGCTTCTTAATCTATTTAGTAGCAAAATAGAAGGAATTGAATCTTTCCTAGTTATTGAGATGCCTGGTTTGAAGACAAGTAGCGATATATCGATTTCCGACACTAATCGATTTTGAAGATAACAGGTTTTGCCAAGCAGGTCATAGCTGAAAAAGGAGATCCATTTGGCCATGTGAAGCGACGAGCCATTTCCTTAATAGTGTGACTAAATAATGTGACGCTTTCACCATTTGTCTGCCATTTCTATGCTTATCAAGTGAAAGTGAAACCACTTCGGCTTCCTTTGATTATTGACGGTGAGTAAACCTGTCATTTAATTTCAATGCTGGTTTCTTTTTACCTCAATTGAAAATCTTTTACCACGGTATGAAAAGCAAATCTTTTTGTTTGTCATGGTTTAAAACTAGACATTAATTAAAGACTGACGATCGTAATAAATTAAATGCAAAGGTACGCTGTGATTTTGTAGAAACGGGAACACAACTTTCCTCTCATACATTTCATTTAAAGTGACCGTGTGGGTATCCAGCAGTATAAAGGAAACTGTGATAGCTAGACTGACCGTCTCTGTGGTCTAGTGGTTAGAGTTCCTGGTTATAGATCCAGAGGTTCCGGTTCGATTCCCGGCGCTACCAGATTTTTTCTGAGAGGTAGTGGGTCTGGACGGGTTCCACTGAGCCTCATGATAATAATTGAGAAGCTGTTTCAAGGGAATAGCTGCCCCGGTCTAGAAAACCGAGATTAACGGCCGTGGGGATTCGTTGCGCTGACCACGTGAAATCCTCTATCCGCTAAAGTTCGCACTAACTTCCCCGACAAGCGGCGGTCGCTCGCTCGGTATAGTTCGCTTGCGGACTAAAACCACGGAAATTGTTTTGTGCTAGATAAATGTATGAGTATTCTAGCAGTATAAGGGAAACTGTGCTAGCTAGACATATGAGTATCCTAGCAGTATAAGGGAAACTGTGCTAGCTAGATGTATGATTATCCTAGCAGTATAAGGGAAATTGTGCTAGCTATGAGTATCCTAGCAGTACAAGGGAAATTGTGCTAGCTATGAGTATCCTAGCAGTATAAGGGAAACTGTGCTAGCTATGAGTATCCTAGCAATATAAGGGAAACTGTGCTAGCTAGACTTATGAGTATCCTAGCAGTATAAGGGAAACTGTGCTAGCTAGACATATGAGTATCATAGCAGTATAAGGGAAACTGCTAGGTAGACGTATGAGTATCCTAGCAGTATAAGGGAAACTGTGCTAGCTAGACATGAGTATCCTAGAAATATAAGGGAAACTGTTGTAGCTAGATGTTTCATCATTTTTTTAGCCTCTTGCACTAGACTAATGATGATTTCGTTTAATCTTTCATTCTTCAGCACTTAATTCTTATATCTCTTTGTGTTATAAATACTTCTGTGTAGAATACATAAACCCTATTTTTATAAAGGTTGAAAGTTGTATTCAGCATCGAGTTGACGTAGGAGCGAAATCGGTAGTAAAAGCACGATTGAAGATTCCTTGGTAACATCATAAAGGCGTTAGACCATCTCATATGAGAAAGTTCGACCCAGTCTCAGGTTTCACCCGTTTATCAGTTCTGTTTATCTTTCCACAAGTGATAACTGTACCACGTAGACTGCGGATACTGGAATTAAGCTGTAATGTAGCAGCTGTTCTGTGGTTCCAAAGTATCTCATGGTAATCATATTTAATTAATTCTAGATTCGAGGTTTAATGTCGGGTGTATAAAACAAAATATTTTTGATACACTTGAATCAGGTCTAGTCAACTCTACACACAAATGAACTCCGTGGCCTGTAGTCCGCAAGCGAACTATACCGACCGAGCGACCGACGCTACACATAAAATCCAAGTATAAAGGTAAAGTCCCTGTGCTTAATCAAATAAGGACTATGCCATGAAGATGTATGGAGGTGAGCGGTCAGCTTGACGACCCGGCCAGTTGGTCCCCTGGGGAAGAACCTGCCCCCGTACCCATCGGATAGGAGACTGGGTGGACACCATAGCTGGTCTGGACGCTGTGGAGTAGACAAAAATCTCTGCCTCTTGCCGGAGATTGAACCCCGGCCGTCCAGTTCGTATCCAGTCGCTATACTGACTGAGCCTTCCCGGCTTCACACAGAAAACCAAGTAGAAAGTGGAAGTTTAAAGTGACGTATGCCTCAACCTAAAGATTCAAATGACTTTAGTTTCTCCCTTAAGTCTTACGGAAAGCATCACGTAGGCCTGCAACTCGTAATTTATGTGGTCAGCCTTGGTTGTGATTACTGAGTTATTTAAATATGATGTATTAGCAATAAATGCAGAATTGAAGCCGTGTTGAGTGAATGGTACGAAATGGGAGTGGACGTGAGAAACGTCTGTTTTAGCCAGCTGAATTACATGGCCTCCTCCGTATCTGCTCCCTCCCGCGTCACTCCCTTGTTCACTTCCAACTAAAGCAAAGAAAAGTAAAGCTACCCTTTTAACAGGCCGTGGAGGCCCATAGGGTTGTCAAACGTTGAGGTTCCCACATTTGTTTCTAGACAGTCGGCCCACAGATGGCGATGAGGTTGTTAGCCTTACGCGCCGGCAGCCATTTACCCCCAGGAGAATTCCTGGTACTGATTTCTGTTAGAGGCTAAGTCGACCTCAGGGTCATAGTGCGACTGAAGGATTAGGTCAGTTTAAAAACCCACTGACGTCATTGGAAATGGAACCCACGACTTTCCGGCTACCGCGTGCCCCCTTCACTTCTAGCTAAGGAATGTTTAATTATAGGAGCTTGCTCATGTTTATACATGACAATTGCCTTTCCTTGGATGCTCGTTTAGACACTTTCGGGCTTTGGAATATTTATGATGTCTGGACAATTAGGTGAGCACTAGTGTGACGTATTTGCGCTATGCAGGACGCCCCCTCCCCCGCCAGCGGTGGCGTAACAGCGCTGCCGCTGCTACGGCGACGGGCCAGTCAACACTCCACCCCCTCCTCCACGGTGACGTGGCAGCGCTTCCCACTGTGACGTAACAGGCAGCAACACCTGTAAACACGGCGACTAGGCAACAAGGAAGCGAGTTGTTTTCTCGTTGTGTGGCTGAGGGTTTATAAGAGAACTGCACTACCTAAGAGGCAGTTAAAGTGTAGCATCCGCCGATGACAGTTAAAATATAGCAGCAGTCGCGGAAAGAGGACCCGCGTGGTTAGAAGATCTTATGTGATAGTGTGCGATAACTGAGAAGGCAGCCAGTGAAGACTTATTGTGTGGCTTCAAGATTTTGTGTGTGCCGTAGAACAGTTATATTGGAAGTGTGTAATTAAGAGAGACTTGCATAGCTCCCGCGTTATAAATACGTAAAGACTACTGAAGAGATTATTGAGTAGGGTTTATAAAGCGTGTAAACCCCCAACCTTGTTATAATTAATTGTAGCTACGACTTGTAGGTTGTTAAATAAACCAATTAACAATCCGAACGGCGTCTTCAGTGCCAAAACACGTTACGCTATTTTAATTTATTGTGAAAGAGGTGAGTAAAAGTGCCGTTACTTGGTTCATTCGTTTATATCGTTACCCGTGTTTCTTTTAAGCAAATATTGGCACTGACTTCACCGATAAGCGGTGGTCGCTCGGCCGGTATAGTTCGCTAGCGGACAATACCACGGAGTTTAGTTTTAGTTTAATATTGAAGGTTATTTCAGCCGGGGCAGGGGGCGCAAATGGCGTTACGAGAGAAGCACCTGTTTTGGGAATGTGACACTACCTATACATATCGACACGTAAATGGCCTACATGTTTGTGATTTGCGCTGCATTTTTTTTTCGTGTCAAAAGATGAAGTCGAAACGTCGCATCGTAGAATGCGGGTACTACATTCTGTAGTGGATAAACACATTAACGACGTCAGGCCGTGTCGCTTCTGAGGGAAGTATTTTCCCAACTTTATCCGAGAGATATGATCTCGTGCTCGCATGTATTCTGACGTGTTGGTTAAACTGCATCAATCACAGCAAAATGGACACAAGCCGCTATTACGAAGTAAAAGCGCGAGCCCCCTTTTTAGAGTACGCTCCTTACTTTGGAAAAAACAAGAAGTTCTGTGAAGAGCTAATCGCCTACTTTCCTTTGATACTACGCGGACCGAATAGAATATAACGCCAACAATTCTTTGTTTCCGGGGGAACGTCTTTGTCGAATTGTTAACGATAGGAGGATACACAGATCCACACAAGCGTCCAACAGTTCTTATTTTTTGCGTGCATTCGTTACCGCGGGAAGGTGTTTACCGAGCCGTTGCCTAGCAATGAAAGAAGGGATACACTGTGCCAGGCCTTTTATTATTAACGATGGGAGGGATAAACATACGGGCACACAGTCTGAGGGGAAGGTTTAATGAAGTACGCCGTGGAGATGGGCTGAGGTGCCGTGATATACATACCAAGTTACATGAAGATTGGTTCAGGCATTCAAAAGTAAATTGGGGGAATTCATAGACACGCAGACAGCTTGAAGATCGCATAAGCATACTCTTTTTTTTTTACAAAACAAGGGAAGTAGGCAAATAAAATGAGGATTTTGAGATTAGCATGCTCTCTATCTATCTATACACGTATCTATCTATCCGTGATTTTTCTCAGTTCAACCAGGCAAATGCCGAGACATCTCAAATTTAGCCAGGACCTTTTCGTACCACATAAACTCCTTTTTAATTAATCATCTTACATTCTGCGCTATATAGTCTGACCTGATGTCAGATATACCACAAATAAAACAGGCATAAATAATAAACAATCCTGTGCATCAGAATCCTCTTATATTACCGTTAGCCTTCAGTTGAGAAGTGTTTTTCGCCGTCAAAGCGCAACGGTTTTATTCTTGACTTCTCGTCTACATACACTCGTCTGCTAGGATAGAAGGCATGAATAAAAGCGGCGCATTAGGACGGTGACAACACATATCCATTGACGATTAATAAATCAGGAAGGCCATCCTTCGCAAAACTGGCACGACGTGAAGCCGAAATAGAGGTAACGCCGGTTAGGAATACGGAACGAAGTAATTCTCAACATCAAGCCATTAGCGTATTTTGATATAGTTTTCGGGAGTTGGTTTTGAGGAAGCGGCCTGGATACCGTACGCAGTGCATTTAACGGGGTTGCTATGTGATAGCGGGAAATTTTTTGAAGAGTTGAATTTCTGTTGTTCATGGAAGGTACTATATATGCTATCAGATTAATACGAAAGTTTATTCAGAATCAGTTATTTAAACTTAAATGGTGTCAGTCTGATTGTAACGCTATTGCCGTAGTTAATATTTTATAAACACAGTTAGAAAGGGCCTCTAATGCATTGTTTAACTACGTGGGACGTGATGTTACTTGTGCAGTTGTTGTGTGTTATAGGAAGCAGAACATGTCTTTGTCAAGTAATACGTGAAACCATAAGCAGATCCTTATAATGACGAGGAATGATATACAAAATTGAAATTGCATAAACTAATTATAGTGTCAACATTGTAATATGAAATTGTAACTTGTTTGAAATGGCAAAAGCATTGGCGGAATCCAAGCAGCATCAGTGGATATACATTCCAGTTTGCACAGTTACAAAGGAATGTACTCTGATATGGAAGGATTTACATATTTATTCTATAAATAGAAGAATAAACCGCTGTAGAGAAAAATGTTTAATGCTCTTTAACAGAATGGACAGTAACAAGATTGCAAAAACCTGTTCTTCAATGCGAGGTCTGACATTTTAAGTAACGAGACAGGCATCACTGTGGAGCGTGAGTCACTCTGTGGCCGATGTGAGTGTTGCCATGTATGAGTACATACCTGAACTTTACACAGTAGCAGACGTGTCTTGACAAGTAGACCCTTAAACTGTTCTGACGATCGTGTGTTACACTCTGGATTACTGGGGGTTCGGACTTCGTCCACCATCTGAATTTCTAAAGAACACGAAGTGTCCGAAACTTTGTGTTCTTTGAAATGCCGGACGATGAACAGGTCCAAATACCCATTAATCCGTATTTGTCTTGACAAGTCTAGCGAGTGAAAAGCTGTTTGCATTAATTGAACTAATGTTTGAGTAGCTCGTCACGAAAATTGCTGATAAATGGTTTGAACAGAATCAACTTGAAATTGAGGGAAAGGCAATTGAAATCTTTGAAATACTAAAGTAAGTACATAGTGAAGAGGTTATATATCAGGAGCACATGTTTTCGAATGGTCTAAACGCCTCGTCCGAAGAAATGGATGGAGCTGAGTTTGGCAGGCAACCTGGACGTTCGAGAACAGCAAAATCGGATACTAACGTTGAAAAGGCGAGAACTCTGCCGTGGAATGATTGACGCCTTACTGTCATCAGGATTGCAGAAGAAATGAATATTGATTTTGACGGATGATTTGAGGTGAAAGTTTGTGGCTCAAAACCTCCTTAACGACTAACTGCAGCGTAGGATTGAAGTTTCCTCTGTTTTCTTTCAGCGAATCCAGGAGAATGACGAATTGCTGAATAGAGTCATCACGGGTGTGCAAGTTGGGCTTTTCAGCATGAATCCGAGACAAAGCAGTAGAGCACGCAGTGGAAATCTCTAGTCTCACGTCGCCCCAAGGAACAGCAGATGTCAAAATTAAAATTCAAGCCAGTGTTGATTCGTTTAGAAAAGAGGCGGTGCACCAAATTTTGTCCAACCTGGGCAGACTCAACCAGAAGTTTCTTTTCTGCTAGTTTTTGGACGCCTGAGGCAGCGGGTTCGTCATGTGAGGTCAAACTCGTTCTCCGACTAGTGGATTCTCTACAGCGACAAAGGGTCCTTGCACACAGCGCTTCCCGTCACGGACTTTTGGCGGAAGAAAGCAGTGTTGGTGTTGGAACCCCCCATTTAGTCACCATATCTCCATTTGACGTCTGTCTCTTCTCACCCACGAAGAATCATTTGAAAGGAACACATTTTGTTAAGAAAATTCCGTATTTCTTTGAGAATTTTGTTTCTCCTCATATGGTTGAGAGCTCCAGCTGTCACTTGATTAGCTATAGGGTAGATGGGCCGGGAGAAGGAGTGCGTGTCGTCACTGGATAGTGTATGAACACGACTGTGACTCTTTCATACCGTATGTATTGCTTCCGTTGCGGTCTGGCACGGCACGTTCAGAAACGTAGCGTATCAGACAAATATTCGCGCCGAGAATCCCGCATGGAGACAGACCGTGCCGCACCGTGTAGGAAACTGTTGAAGCATGATGATATGAATGTATCTATAAATACAGTACTAAAGAATATTTGTCGTGCAGGAAACGCTACGTGAATGAAACGATCAATGCAGGATGATATGAATTGACCTTAATTCGCAGAGGGCAGGAGTGGAGGAGGTACTCGGCACAAGGATTTTACGTGAATCTGGATATCATCATGACCTCTTATTGTGTAGTAAAGGCGAAGATGGGATTACACATTTTGGGTGGAGGCGCACGTATTTTGGGATGTTGCCCACCGTGATTGGTTAATTCGAGATGAAGATGAGTGTCGTTAGACGAGTCTTGTAGCGAAACGTGAGATCCAGGCCACAGCGGCGGACAGATACGTTAGCGACGTTTTGGCGAGTGTATATTAGGCATAGTAGATATACAAAGTGAAAGAAGGAAGGGATTATGGAAAGGTATGACGAGAAAGGAAAGTACGGTGAGTAAGAAGGAAAGCTGTAGGCTTCAAGTACCAGGACCCTGAAGCACTTCGTGCATTCTGCGAGTCCTTGTGATAGGTGTGTGTGTGCTCTATGTGTATAATGTTCAGTTGACTATGTTTCAGGAAGTATGTAATATATAAATACAACGAGGTCAGTAGTACATTAAATCACCTGTTTGATTGAGAAGGTATCTAGAAATATATGTTTCATAATGCAGTCAAGAAAACGCTTTATCTACACAGAATATCTGGCCTCATTTGTCAGAATGGTATGTGGCTATTGGGCATGTGTCACAAGGCCGAATTCAATAACAGCAAAGACAGCAGCCAGTAACAGAAAGGAAAAAGTGTAACCCAGTTTAAAGCCGTGCAAATCACTTTCTTAGTCTTATCAGATTAATTTCAAACACAGCAGTTGGGCCGTGGTATCCAGTTCAGAGTTTTATAAATTAAGGAGTACTTCTCGAAATATCTAAAGCTGAAGATTAAAGAAAGTGCTTTATATGCGTATTAGTGCAGGCTTCTTGTAGTTCAGACAGGTAAAGATTTCGATAATGGACCCGAGAGGAATGCTGGAAGGAAATGTAGAATATTGGTATTCAAAGTAAAGGCAGTAACGAATAATTGCCTGAGTGAGCAAATGAAGTTTGAGTTAGGCCGGATATATGGTGAACATATTCTTCAGATGAAGATGTGTGGGACGTCGAAATAGGATGCTTGGGTGATAGTTGGAGGTTCGCCGTCATCATCATCACCACCAGCAGCGGCACCATGAACTAGGCTGTTTAGCCGGACCCACATATGTCCCTATTCTTCACCCTTCATCTTCGAGATGTTTGGGATGTGACCTAAAAAACTCTTGTCGCTTTAAGATCTAACTCTGAAAGCATTAAAACTGGTTGTTCCAGCATATCCGTGTATCCTTTGTATTAAATGGCCGGAAATTTTATATTCCATGAGGTGGGATGGTTTCATTAGAAGATTGCTCCGTTATGTGCTGGAGGTCCGGGGTTGGAATCCTAGTAAGGGGTCTTCTCCATTATGACCAGCCAGCACACCTGACACTCACTAATCCTCTTATCCAGCAGGTAGCTTGGCCTCTTTTGCCGACGATGAATTGGCTGCAACGTGGAACGACCACTCGCCTTGGCGGCACAGAGCGCTTCGAGCATTACCCACTCCCCTAGATATCTCGTTTGTGTTTAGGCACAAGGGCCACATTTCCTTACGCAATAATATTCGAACTGGAGAAAAGGGTAAAGTTGTCCCTGTGCTTAATTATTAAGCATTATGCGATGAAGACATAAGGGGAGTGAAGGTATTGCTCCATCATTCTTGACCTCTGTACTAGATAGAGGTGAGTGGTCAGCTTCGCGCCGCGGCCGCTTTACCACCGGGGAAAGAGCCCCCGGTACCCATTGGATAGGAGGCTGGGTAGGCCCCAGAACCGGTCTAGACGCTGCCCCTGTGGGAAATCGAACCCAGACCTTCCAGCCCGTAGCGCATCGCTGTTCCTACGAACTATCCAGACTCCATTGCAACTGGAGAGTGACGTCATTAGAACAGATCACCGAGGAACACATAAGTGTGTATGCACTGTAGTAGGAAGGTGATGAGTACGGGCTCTGCCAACTCGTTCACAACCTCTAACCCAGCCTGTAGTGGAGGTTATTTTCCCCGGTAAAGCCAGCCCGAGTGTGAAGCTGACCACTCGCTCACCTAATCTATGAATTAAAGAGGACTGCGGACGCTTGTGATGTAAGACGATCGTTAAACAATTCTGAATAGGTCAGTCTTTATACACTGTTTCTCGCTTTCTCTAGCAGTTTCACAATTGAATGCACACATATAAAGTGTTTCGGGTTGTTTTGTTTTTTCCCATTTAGATACGCAGTTTTATGTTAGTAAAAGTGTAAACCATGAACACAAATCTCAGTTTACAGTTGCTTGAAGCGAAACGCGTAGGGAGTACTGCTGATATTCAGCACAGCAGTACGCAACTGATGTTGCTGCTCTGCCACTCCGGCCGCGCGCGACGAACCATGAGACAGCTGCACTCGTGTTCGAGACCCGCCGTAGTGCCGACTGGGATGGAATATGCGCACCTTCGCTTCGTGTGCCTTCATTCCGCGGCGTCAAGGCCGAGGGGCATAGATCCTCTCAAGTATTATTAATACCAAACTAAGTAATAATGTTTTATAGCCATACAGGTATGTGACATACTAGTTATTTTAATTCCTCGTATTGCATTTGTATCGGATATATCCCTGCTGCCTCACAGACACTGACAGTTACTAACTCAGCTTTTTATCCATTACCAGAAAACCTGGCTTGAGTCCCCCTTGCACGGAAGTGTGAAGTAGTCAGGTGAAGCCATGGCAGTGGGTAGAGGTAGTGTAGAGATATGGACTGGATAACTTAATGACTTCATTAACAACGCGACAGCCGTACGGACCCTTGTTTCACCCCTGGAGTCTGACTTTCCACCCTCAGATTTACTACCTGCTGTTAGTTCAACCCTGTCACATACATAGATTACCTACCCAGTCATTCATAGAACTATACTAGTGACGTCAAAAATATGCACCCTTCTCGTGTTAGGGGATCGGTAATCGACGTCCATCTGGTGTCGTGCTCGTTTGTTGTTTAGCGACTGTAAAGAAGATCGTTGCCTCTGAATTACATTTGTTTAATGGCGATGATCACATCGGCCATGTTGCCCAGAAAGCTTCACATGTAAGTATTTATTATCATTATTGGAGGGGGTGGGTTTCCCCATGCACCGCGACCAGTGGTCTATTGTACGTCCCCCTGTGATATTCTGCCAGTCTCTAGACCCTACCGATACTGGTGTGTGCCATCAGTCCCGACTCAGCCAGCGAGTTCGGCCTCTACTGGCTCAGCGGTATCTAGATGCTTCCCCCATCTACCAGAGGCGTTAGAGACTGTTGTTGGGAGAGAAATGTCCTTTATAATTTGGCTCAGAGGCCTCCTTGAGGCATGAGGTTCTTTTACGTGCTGTAAAGCTTACACACGGGACCCAAGTCCCTCCCGGAGGACTTGTTCCCTGAAATTTTCCGCCCTTAAAAATTCCACGGCCTCCGCCGGGTTTGAACCCGCGTACCTTGAGTCATGAGGTGGGAACGTTACCCCTAGACTACGGAGGCCGCTTCACATGTAAGTAAGTAGGAACTCTTTTCAAAGCCATTGCTGAGTATACTGAATATAATGTTCTGTTTATATGATGTTTATTTAGTTATTTGTATGTGTTTATGAACTCTTATTACGTAAGAATAAAATACGAAACGCTTGGGGGAAACGAGATATGCATATAAAAGTTTGATCAGAAACATAAGGAGACTTTCTGGCAGACCTAGGCCCAGGTTGTTTGATTTGTTGATGCTGATGAAACTGGAATGTGTTCAGTGGCGGGGTATTAGCACAGTTGAACTTCCGGGTTCTGCTACCAGATGATAAGAGGGACGGAATTGGCTCATGGCCATGGCCATTGGCGGGGATTCATCTTCCGGTTTTGCCACCAGATGGCATGGGAATGAAACTCAGAACCGTGTCCAGTAGCATGGTTTGGTATTGGCGGTTTTGAACCTCCATTTTGTGATCCAAGATTGTCAGATGGATGGAACCGGTCCAGGTTCGGGCCGTTTCGGTGTCCAGTAGTAGCGATGTTTAATTTCGGGGTCTGCTACCATATATTTGAGTGGGTGGAACTGGCTCAGGGTCGTGTTCATTTGCGAGATGCACTATCTGTGTTGAACCTTAGGATTTTTGCTACCAAAGATTTATTCGTAGAAATGGGGTGTGAAAGTGTTGATTGGATTCACCCGGCTGAGAATTATGGTTGGGGTTCCTCAGAAGATAGTGATTTCTTGATCAGCCAAAGAATAATTTTGTGTGTCTCAAGATAACCATGGAGTTAGGAATAAAACACTATCTTCATTCGCGAGATACAGGAATTACCAGTTAACACCATAACATGAAGGGTCAACACTTTTAACATTAAAACTCCCCGTCGGATAGGGCCCGAATCGTTCGCCTCCCATCATCGCAACCTATCTCCCGAAGATCCTTTGCAAATTTGACCCTTCCTGCATGGTCTTCTAAGTGGCTTCTCCACCAACTTCTTGTGCATTCGTTTCATGTCTTTCCCGTCCGAGTTCCATATGAAGCTCATGTTAGCCGGCCTGAATTCTTTTCAAAATACTAAGCGATTTGTATTAACCAAGAAGAAACTTAGTTTGTAACATCTTCTGCTCCTCTTCCTCTCCTACTTCCTCTGTTAGCTTATGTCCTTAAGGCTTATTGTACTCGTAACACGTATAAGAATAGCTGCAGATGTGGTTTATTGCAGTACAGTGGATAATAACGACACTTCCTGAATTGAACAGGTTAAGGTGGATCGAATTGGAAGTTGGCTGAATGATCGGTTGTGAAGGATCTGGAAGGAAATGGCCTTGGGTTGTTTTTGGTTCCTTCCCTAGGACATGCTTAGGGAGACTACGAAGCATCACGAAAACCTTAAGATAGACGGCTCTTGACTCGAGAATCTTACCCGGGTCCTCCAGCTTTCGAATCAGGACTCCTGTCCCATCAAACGCGACGCTTTATAGTTCAGAGGGACTTAGTGGTTGAGATACGAACAGTAAACCGATCCAGGAAGTAGTAAACAGTTGTAAACTTCTGCGCCGAAAAGCATGCAACCAGCTTGCAAACGAAGCAACACTTCCTTTGTGGACATGGTAGATGATTATGGACTTTTGCAGGACCCCAGTCCTCGGGAACGTACGGCAGATGTCCTGAACTCCACCTACGGTACGCTTTGGTGCACATGAATATACTAATTATTAAACAAGCATCTTCCGTTGGACAGTTAGGTCCAACATAGCTTGTGTTACTGTCAGCACCATTATTGTCCACTATATCGTCAATGTAACATGTTCTGCAATAGACTGATTTTAAAAATTTCTCTATTGAAACTTTCTTGGTTGCGTAATTGTACATGTGGTTGACACATAAGGCGTTTACCATTAAGATCCCAAACTCTCTTAGTCGCTTGAGATTCCTTATGTCTCTGTATAGATATTGTGACGTATAGACCTATTGCTGGGCAACGACCAGGTAAACACATTCCCGCGGGAGGCAACGCGCGCAACAAGAAGCCGTCCAGCGGTAGGCAAAGGATCAGTAAACACGAATAAAACAGTACGGGACGATAGAAGTCGGTGTTTTCTGTCGTTTTCCCTCGAGTCTACGTAACGAGAAGTTCAAAGGGAGCAGTGAGTTGTTGTCAAGAAACGAGTCGAGTTCCGAAGCCGGCAGTTGCAGCATGCAGTACAGTCGAGTCGAATTTCGAGACTGCAGCCTGCCGGGATATGAGCTTGAGAGCAGAGGAATTGGATTGAGCCGTGTCTTCGGAAGTGGCAGTTGCGGATTAATGGCAAGAAAGGAATTATGCTGTGAAAGGAAAACTTTGTGTGGTTTGAATTGACAGACTGTTATAAACCCGTTGCCTGGATACGACTAGTGAAGGCTGAGAACTCTAGTGTGTATGCAGCGATGACCTGTAAAGTGTGTAGATCAATGTAATTACCTGCAGTCCCGAGTTATGTGGTTAAGGTGTCAATACATCCAATCCAAAACCCCGTCTGTAGTCAATAGTACACGTGACAGTGTTTAAAAAAAAAACGTGTTCTCTTTTACTTCATAAGTGTGTTTCGGATTTTTCATTGCAGAAAAACAACTCATACGGTGTGTGGTAGCACAGGCTAAATTGTCACTACAAGGAGAAAATCAAAACGGTCGCCTCCAGCCATACACTGCCCACTTGCTAAGAAATCAGCACCCAGCCGCCCGTCTTATTACAGCCACTTAAGATTTCCGGATGTTGGTCCTCCTGTTTCTACGGCCTTTCTTTCCGTTAGGTTTTCTTTCAGATAAACTGAGATTGTGCTACTTGTACTGATGCTAACAGATCCGTAGTGGAGACCCTCATTTTCAGTTGTGTACTGAGTAAGACGGCCATAGCATTAAGCGGACTATTGACAACCATTGCATACTAAAGCGCAGTATATGCAGAGCATCGTTATCGTTACGCGTTTAAGGCGTAGTTCTGAGATGTAAGGGCAACTGTACGTTCGTTTGCATGAACACGGGTAACATCCGTTTCATATGCCGGTACCCCTTTTCCGAATATTTCGTAAGATACACTACTATTTATTCTTTGCGGTATAGCCTTGTATAGGATACTCTATCTGTTTCCTTCCTCAGGTGAAGGGGAAAGACAGCTACTCTGTTGGGTCCCTAGTCTCCGGACCCAACAGAATAGCTGTCTTCCCCCCTCACCTGAGGACGGAAACAGATACAGTTTCCGAAACGTTTTGTTTAGAATACTGGATGATTGACACAGTCCAAAAGCCCAATAATTCATTGGACCCTGGCTTCAGATATCAACAGAACTCGCACCTAAAGTTTCATATAGCTTTAAATAAAGCCATTCAGCATGTGGGTGTCTCTGGGTTGTTCTGCCGGGGGTCACTACTCGACAGTAGAAGAAGCTTTTCCTTTCACCACCACGTCGAAGCAGTTTGCCGATTTCACCAGTCTTCTGAGGGTGAAACGGTCGGAGACTGAAAGTGACCACTCGTGATCTTCTGCTTAACTTTCTGTCATGGTTCTTACGAACAGGAAACAATTTGTCATAATGTATTAGTTTTCGCACTCTGCATTATGAACATAACAGAATTCGTCGACCAAGAGATTCAGTGTCGGCTTCGTTTTTTGGTTTCTTGGGGTGGGTTGAGGCTGAGTTGGATTAGAGCTTTCCATTTCCCGAATAAACGTTCGATTCGGTGAACACGATGTCACTATTTAAAATAATGTTTTGAAGAACAACACTAACGAATTCTCGTGATGAGGCATATCTTCTGGGATATAATGCCTTGTCTCAGAAGACAGAACACTTCATAACCAGCGCTGTGAAAATGTGAAATCCTGCGGTTCTCGTGATGTCAGATTTTGGGTCTAGTAGAAGACTTGTCGATATAACCCATACCACCATAACCTCTTCCTCCTCCTCCTGATCTAGATTTTTAGGTTGGTTATTTCGACAACACTTGTGTCGGTCCGGGGTGTATAGTATATTTCTTTTTTAGTTTGTTGGGGTGGGGTGAGACCGAGCGCACTTCGTACGCCGGCCACTAATTCACCTATTGTACCAGCCATGGACGATAGATGATAAGCGTGGAGCAGTCTGTGGAATGATAATTGGCAGGGGAAACCGAAGTGTTCGGAGAAAACCTGCCACACTCACTTCGTCCACAAATCTCATATGACCTGATCTTGGCTCGAACCCGGGCAGCCACGGTGAGAAGCCGGCAGCTGACAGCCTGAGCTATGGCGCGGCCTTTCAGTGTGGTCTTAGTTCCAGCAGAAATAAGCAGTTGTAGAGCGGAGCTATTAGCTGAATGCTGGGAATGTCTGTTACCACTGAGGAGTTGGTGAAACAAGAAGAAAAGAGCAGAATTTATTTTAAAACGTTAGCTAGCACCCATTCACATTCTGAACTACGACATCAGAAGTCCAACTGGGAATCGTTAAGTGCCAAGATGGTGGACTGGGTTAAGCGTGAAGACCACCAACGATTAACATTCGTTTCTCTGCCTCCCCCTTCGCCCTCGAAATCTGGTCGAATGCCAAGCAATATACCGCTGTCTAAATAGTTCAGGTTTATAGGTATATACGAGTATTATAATAGCAGCACAGGTTCACCTACCTGTGAATGTCTCTTGCTTAATAGTTTTTTTTAACCAGGCAACGAATCTTTATAAATGAATGTAATATCAGTGCTTTTGTCGCGGGAAATCATCTGAGAGAAATGTTTCGCAAAGACTAATTAGCGCATCAACACGACATAAACACATACAAATTGTGTTTGTCTATCTGTGGATTTTACAATCCTCTTATTGGTCCTTGGACGGGGGATCAGCCCGTCGCAAGGTCGGTACCTACACCCACAGAACAACACTGACACAAAATAAACGCACACAGGCATCCATGCCTCGAGTGGGTTTCGAACCCACGATCCCAGCGTTCGAGCGAGCGCAGATAATTCATGCCTCAGACCGCGCGTCCTCTGCGATCGGCAAATTGTGTGACACATATTAATTAAGGGGGAATGCTGTAGGGTAGTTGGTCGAGGCACTGTGCTACAAGCCTGAGGGTCGTGGGTTCATTCCTGATGAGGTCATTGGATTCTTCATTTGACCCAGCCGCAGTATGGCTGTGGGGTTTACTCAGCTTCTGACAGAAATGAGTACCAGGAATCTTCCTGGAGGTAAAAGGCTGTCGGCGCTTAAGGCTGACAACCTCATCGCCATCTGTGAGCCGATTGCGTAGAGAAAATGTGGGAACCTCGACGTCTCACAACACTATGAGCCTCCATGGCCTGTTACAGGGATAGCACATGTTAATTAAACGCAATAGGATGGTGTAGCGGTAATATTCTGGATATAAATTCGGCCGGATTAACCTGCGGGAGGTTATTTCTTGGCAGTGTACTTTAGTCTCGTCTGTTGACGGTATAATAGTGAACATCGGCCAAAATTCATATATTTTCATATCTTTCGAACCCATAGCGCCCCTGTACTTAAAGTGCGTCTTTAAGTAGCCTAAAACTTTGCTATTCTGTCATGCTTAATGGTGTAATTGAATTCATGGTTTTGTTAATTTTTAACTCCGTCGCAGCTACTGAGGTTATGCCTATATAACGTCAGGAAAACGTACGGAAATATGGTTTTGAGTGACGAATTGGGGGGTGGGGAGGCGGAGAAACCCGTGGGCTGGTCCAATGTGGCCCTTGATGCCTGGAAATATAGACTCGTTACCATTTCGTTTGAATCTCTGTTGTGGAATAGTCCCTTGTCGGCGGATGAGACGCGAAGGTGGCCCCATTTTCTTAACAGTGGTGCATAACTGCAGATGATATTTTCGCGTCCGGACAAGCCGAAGTATGAGGCCCACTATGCTTCTCAACGTTCTCCTGTTTCTATGGCACCAAAAGATGTACCGCTGTTAATTTCCACGTACGTATACAGATATAGTATACTGGTTATTCCTTGAGAAATTCGTTCTTAGTTGTATTTGTTACGGACCTGTATACGTTTTTGGCACTATTCTGCAATAGAAACAAACTCCGTGGCCTGTAGTCCGCATGCGAACTATACCAACCGAGCTACTGCCGCTTGCCGGCGAAGTTAATGCCGACTTTAGCGGATACAAGGTGTCGCATGGTCAGTGCAACGGATCCCCACGGCTGTTAATCTCGGTTTTCTACACCGGAGCCGCTACTTCCTTGAAATCGCTCCTCAGCTATCATCACGAGGCTGAGTGGACCACGTTCAAGATGCATTACTCAGAAAATCTGGTAGCGCCAGGAATCGAACCCGGGACCTCTGGATCTGTAGCCGGGAACACCACAGAGGCGGTCTACTATTCTGCAACAGCCAAATGCAATCCCTCCTCGCACATCCTATATACCTATTTCCAAGATGCCCATTAATTTTAGTATCACTTTCCCGCCTACGTTTAGGGCAACAAGTGGTATGATTCCATTCAGATATTCTCTGATTGGTCTCTGGAAGCAGATACGGAATAGTCAAGGCCTCGAATGCCAAAGCCTACGGTTGGCGACCGTCCTAAGCTCACTGCATTTCACAACACAAAACGTAGAAAACTTCAGCTCTGAAAATAATTGTTTGTGAATGTAACGGTAACAAGCACTTTCAGAATTTAGTCTATTGTTAGTTTCGTCGTGAATGTAATTTTGATTTATTGTCACACTATATTATATTATGTAAATCTGGCTGCAATTTGTTATGTTATTTTGAACACAGCTGTATATAAATCCGTGGACTGCTTCACTGACCTAGTAGGTTCTTAATTACCAGAGAGATCGCCTGTCATTTATTAACAGATTCCGGTTATACGTCCAATTTTCTACGTCAGATTAGACGAAAAATATAGTGGCTTAGTGGGATGTGATACAGCTGACGACTGCCTGCAGTTGCAATTTGCGGACTCCTGCTGTTAATGTAAACTGAGAAATAAATGATAGTATCGAGGGGAACTACAACTGAATGTGTATTTTCAGGCTGCATATCGTACACAGTCTTTCAGAATTTCTGCATAGGCGGCTTGCCAATGGCAACCCCGCAAACAGATCACTCGACGGACATATCATACAGAGTCTTTCAGAATTTCTGCATAGGCGGCTTGCCAATGGCAACCCCGCAAACAGATCACTCGACGGACATATCATACAGAGTCTTTCAGAATTTCTGCATAGGCGGCTTGCCAATGGCAACCCCGCAAACAGATCACTCGACGGACATATCATACAGAGTCTTTCAGAATTTCTGCATAGACGGTTTGCCAATGGCAACCCCGCAAACAGATCACTCGACGGACATATCATACAGAGTCTTTCAGAATTTCTGCATAGGCGGCTTGCCAATGGCAACCCCGCAAACATCACTGCGACGAGCAAGATGGTTACGGAAAACGGACGTACACCCCCTCGCTGTACGTGACCACGGCATTATTTTCAGACCCTTGAACGACTGATTCATGGCAAGTAACGACGCTTTTCAACAGAAATGTCCCAAAGATCCTGAACGACATGGGAATTATCATGAAGTCTGAGCGGTGAGGGATTCATACTGAGGCGACTAGCGTATGGTGGGAATGTGGTCTTCGTAACTCAGCACATAATTTCAAGAAGCTCCTGGTTCATAAGGCAAAATGTAACTCTAGCCTTGTTACAGGCCGTGGAGGCCCATAGTGTTGTGATACATCGAGGCTGCCACATTTTATAGGCAGTCTGCTTACAGATGGCAGTGGGGTTGTCAGACATACGCGCCGTCCGCCCTTTACCCCCAGGCACATTCTTGGTGCTCATTTCTCTTAAAGGCTGAGTCGATCCCAGGACCATTATCATATAAGGTGTACTAGAAAGGATTGCAGACAGAAAATCGTGGCAAAATTGAAACGTCATCCCTGTTATACCCGGATGACGGAGATGGGCCTAATGATGAGCTCTGAGTCACAATAGCGTGTGGAGCATTCTAGGTTCGAAGCAGGCACTTCTGGCATGAGTCATCCGCGCTGCTGCTCTAGGTACTTTGTGCATTTAGGCGGTGTATGGCGAAGTGCGGAGGCTGAGAGACAACTGTCAACACTTACAGGGACTGGAGAAACATTCTAAAACAGTGGCTAGTGCCCGACAGAAGAGGAGGGTAAGAATTGTAACCTCTTGAACTGACCTGTCGTTAGGCTATGTAACGCCATTATGACATCTGCAGGAATTATAGACGTGTAGCGATGAATGGGATGGGTAGATTGTTAATAGGAAGTAGAGGCGTTATCCCTGTGCTTAGTTAATTAAGCACCACATTATGAAGACGTTTAGGGGGTGGAAGTATCGCTCCCTCCTCCTCGACCTCTTTACTGAGTGGAAGTGAGTGGTCAGCTTCACGCCCCTGTCACATTTAAACCCGCAGACAACCTCCGGTGCCCATTGGATATGAGATTAGGTGGGTTCTAGAGGCGATCTGGATACTATGGAGAAGAGAAGAATGTCTTGCCTCTGCCAGAAATCGAACTGTGGCCCTCAAACCCCGTAGTCTGTCGCTATAACAAAGTCTGTTATACCGACCGAGCGACCGCCGCTTCTTAGCGGCAACTTTAGCGGATAGAGGATGTCGCGTGGTCAGCGCAACGAATCCCCACGGCCGTTAATTTCTGTTTTCTAGACCGGAGCCGCTACTTTTCCATTCAAGAAGCTCCTCAGTTATCCTCACGGGGCTGAGTGGTCCCTGTTCCAGATCCATTACTCAGAAAATCTGGTAGCTATACCGACTGATATATCCCTGCTCCAGTTTGTAGATTTTTAAAATTCTGTCATGACCAATATAAAATACTGTCTCAAAATTTGTTTAGAAAGGTTGAGGAGAAACATAAATGTCAGTCAATCAGTCAGTCAGTCAGTGTATCTGATATTCGAACCCGGTTCAAGTGTAGAGCGTTGCTGTGTGTTATTGACTGGAAATCTGGTTTCGATATACCGCGAATTACAGTATTAATGATGTACAAAATGTCAACTTGTAGGGTGATAGAAAGGGGTTATTAATTCACATACAAAATGACGGACAGCTTTGCTCTCAAAATAAAATCAAATTACACAAATGTTGACATGATTCTATTCAGATATTCTCTCTGATCTGACAGCTATCGATTTAACGCAACAAACGAAAGAACGATATATCGTAACGACTGCGATAATATATTTTCAGTGTCACCTTATTTGCTTATTTGACAGTTGAGACCCATGTTGCTGACTACACTGCAGAACAGCGTACTCTGCAGAGCTACAGCTATGTCCCGTTGCAGATGTTTATCATTAATATCGTCAACAACCTGGTCGAGAATTTCGGACTCGTGTGTTCAACTCGGGGGCTTCTTATTTAATAAAGTTGTTTGGGCATTTTGGCCACGAAGTTGGAGTAATTCTTTTTCTTTGCCATTCTGTCATTCAAATCCTCACATGTACTGTATATGACGTTCACAGCAAATTAAGAGAAGACTGGATAGTAGCTTGGGAATAACTTTCCTACACTCTCACCTGCTTTCTACTACATCACAAACTAGTTTGCAAGGCAGTTGTTTTGCCTGCCTAGTATGCAACCATAGCCTTAACAAGTTATCTTTATATGTGCCTAGATACAATCTGCATTGGGGATGTTCATAATGTCTCCGTATGTGTCCAGATACGATTTGTTTTGGTGATTGAAACTGGCACCGCTTGTGCCTAGATACAATATGTATTGGAGATGTTCAAAATGTCTTCGATTGTGCCCAGACATGATCTGTTTTGGAGATTCAAAATGTTTCCTTATGTGCCCAGATACGAACTGTTTTGGAGATTCTAAATGTCTCCATTTGTGCCCAGACACAATCTTTATTGGAAATGTTCAAAATGTCTCCATATGTGCCCAGACACTATCTGTAACGCCGAACGACTACTTGCAGGTCGCAATATGGTAACATTTTGGGATACGCTGTAGAGTATGCTTGAGAATGCTTAGATATAGTGTAATGTATTTATATTCAAGTGAGTAATCTCACAAGTAAAATTTATTCGATTCTCTGTCGGATGGTACCATGAAAAAGACAGTGGATCCGAATGCAGATACTTTGTGATTGCAGTTTCTTTTCATGACGTGAATGATGCACGGTGTCAGGCGCTGATCAGACAATAAGATCAAGGTTTATGAAGTCATTAGAATTTCTCGAATATCCTTGTTACCTCAACCACGTCCCGACTGAGTTGGTGTACACATTTTTAGTAAGAGCAAACCTGGCAATGATTCCCTTAGCAAATACAGGGCTAACATTATCTAAGTTGATAGTATGAAGTGTGCTAGAGGGTTGCGTCTCAGTAGGGGTTACGTACGGTAGGAGTAAACACGTGTGTATACTTACTACCTTCTCTTGTCTGTAATCTTGGAATTGTGGATGTATGCACGCTAGGGTGGGGGTAACAGAATTTTACCCTCCCCCACATCTCTTTACTCACCACCACATTGGGGACCTCCCTGTCCTCATTCATCCTGCCCCCTACCCCCTGCCCAACTGTCGGGGTGCCGGGATCAATAACGCCAGTCTGAGTAACGGCGCTCTTGCACGACACCCCTCTCCAACGTCACTGCACCCTTCTGCTCCCGTAGAACAGCAGACACCGCGGGGGATGTAACGTGTTTAAACCATCGTGTTCCTTTTCTTCTACTGTTATTAAAAGAACTTAATTTAGACTTCATTTCACTACCATTTACTTTTCATATTAGGATATACAGATGCTCGTCGTTCGGAAGGGTGAAATTGTGTACAGACATTTTGTAGTATCACTGATTCTGTTTACTTCTCATTCACCTTGAAGTAGGGTAAATGCTTGGGAGTTGCAATCCCAGATCACAGTTCGACGCTACCGGCCGTCGCAGTTTCAGAAATGTTTGCAAGTTCAACAGTGAATTCGACACACAACTGTATTAAAACCGGTGTTCCACATAACATTCTCTGTTCTCAGATGTGAAGTAGCCTGTGATTCTCGGTAGTGCAGCAGTTTGAATGAATGATTGCACCACAGTAAACGTCGGGATGTCGCGACGACGTGTCCGGGTTGTTTCATATCCGGAATATCTCGAGATGTTTATATATATGTTTTTCCTCTGGATGTTGAGTATTGGAACAAGCTATACAGTGAAGAATGACGTCTTTTGGGATGCGGCGCCTTGTAGATCCTCCGAAACGTTGGTTCATACAAGATCTACACGGCACCACATCACAGAAGACGGCATCCTTCATAGTCACCGCCGGGAAAACCTCAGATCTCTCAACCTATACATTGTTTGTCGCATCCAGAATGCTCGTATTTCGGGGTGTGTCGTACATCGAATGCCCCACCTCGGCATATTTCGTTGGCCTACCCGAAATTACCCATCTCTTGTTTCATGAGCGAAGTGTCGTCATCTTGGCATATTGCGAACTTGGATCTCATTCATTCATCAGTAATCTGTCAAGACGACAGGTCCACAGTCTCTTCCAAAACAGTTCCTCCACTTGATGCGATGTAGAGCTTTCTCCTTCAAATTAAAATATCCTCTTCTGTCCCCAAGGTCATCCAGCAACTTCTTACGTCTTCTTCCTCGTCTTCTGCTCACTTCTATCCGCCCCTCTATCTTTCCTTCAATAACTTCTTTTAGAAGGCAGTTACCGCGTAAGATATGACCAATCCAATTAGCCTTCCGTTTTCTTATTTCGTGTAGGATATTCCTCTGCTCGCTGACTCTAAATAACACTTCTTCAATTTTCACATAATCGGTCCAACTGATCTGATCTTCTCCATCCTTCCCCAACGCCACATTTCGAAACTTTCCAGGTGTTTCTGATCTACTCGGAATATTTCTCATGCCGAATGTGAGGATGTGTGACATTCGGAATGCCATTATCTCGGGATGTTTGAAACCCGGAATACCCTTATCTCGGGATGTTTTGTGTATGCCGTTATCTGCCCTGGAACGTTTCTCACCTGGTATGCCCGAACTCGTAGGAATAAACGTTCGGGTACCGTCGCTACCCGATTCGGAATGTGACCAAGTTTCTTGCACACAGATCAGGTAAAATCACAGTCTGCTTTTACCGGTTCTCACGGTCTCTTCGCTTTGCAGATTTCTTATATTTTTCCTTCTACCCTGAAGATGGAGGCGATACGTTCCTCCGAAACGTCGGTTAACACCACATATACACGGTGCCAAATCCCAGAAGACTGCTTTCTTCAGGTAAAATATAGTTGTTCCGGTACGTAATTAAGTACGCTTTCTTAACCTAAGCAGTAAATAGGGGTTCATTTTCTTCCAGCGACCCTGGCCACTTTTCGGCCGAGAAGGAGCTTAGAGCCTGGTCTGGTTGTAGCGGCTTAGAAGAAAACCCATGTCCTTGCGGGGAATACAGCCCTGATCCCAGTCCATAGCCAGTCAGTATAATAACTAAGCTGTTTGGGCTGACTGAAGGGGTTTCCATGTTCTGTACGTTTTTTAAACAAATAAAAAGGTGAACCTTGGAAATGCTGTACCGAATCAGGCAACATTAAATCACAGATGAGGACATTTAGACTACCTGAAACATAATTTCTTTATAAAGACGTCGACACGTCTTCCTGAAGCAGATATTATTTTCTTGCTTCTTGGAATTGCATCGTGTTCACCTTAATAGGAGGCATACTTTCTGTACTGCGAGGAATGTCGTGTGTGCTGCCGCATTGCGGCAGAACTACTGCATTTCCGTTGAGCCCTAAAATGTCTCTTCTAGAGAATGTTCCTCATTTAATTCCTGCTCTTTGAGTGCAACAACTTTAAATGCATTCTCCAGTCTCCTTTTTTATACCTTAGTTTAGTTTACATAACGATTGGTGTATGAAGTGTATTTAGAAATCTACGCTATTATGGTGATGTCATATCAGAGTTGCTGCTTGTAATTAAGTTCATTCATAGGAATTGTGATGGCAATACAGCTGGCTTTATTACCATTACACAGGATTAAGATGACGTTTGCTTTTGTTGTCTGTCGCGCACACGTATCTACGCACTGAATGTTTCAATTCTGCAGATGCTCCCGTTTTTGTCTTCCCCTCTGTCATTCAGATTCATAGCTGCTCGGGATATGTCGTAGCATAGTTGGTCTCCGTAACTTGCGCAGTGCCAAAGAGTTGACCTACACTTTTGGGATATCTGTAGGCGTATTTCTGTCTATCTTTCTCACACATACACGCACACACGAGGAAACCCATTTTCTTTATGCGGTCTTGTGAAGTTCCATAGGCGTTCGAGTTTTTCCAAAATGAAATTTAATTTTTTACGTGATGAACTTTATTTTTTTTTATGATTTTTAGCGTGCTTCTCTTTATTTTAGAAGAAACGGTAAGCTTATGGTGGCATGTCCTTATATGTATCGTTCCCCCTAGAACAACTTTTCAACAAGTTGGCGAAATTCATGAAATTTGTTAACAGCAGTCATGTCACTGGATGTCATTCTCCTTTTGTACCGTTAAGCCTCTGCCATTTTCGCCAAAAGTTAGGTCATATTCTCGCTGAATGAAATGCAACGTGGCTAATTGCTTCACAATTTCGACTTAAAATAGTGCTCCCATAAAAATACAATTGTGATGGCTGATATGCCCGAAGCAAACACTGATGCTGCAACTTCGTTCTAAGGACTGGACAGAGGAACAGTACAGTTCTTTCGGGTTTATGGATGGAGGGTTTCAGCCAGAACAATCTGTGGAGTGTGGCGTTCCGAATACATTCGTTAGTTCCGAGATTGGCCGCACATTGTGTACCTCGTTAATATGTTTTTTACCGAACATGGTGGCATCCTGCTTTGTATAAAGGAGTACAAGTGCATGGGTTATACCTATTTATATAAATTACTTGTATTTGTAATATATATTGTTTATTATATATGGGAGTCCATGACAGGGTGATTGGTAATGATACTTCAGGGGGACGGGAGTGCGGTGGAGTAGCGTCTTCAGGCCTGCGCGCGCCTCATTCTATGAATATATAGAGACATCCATTTTCTGAAATGTTCGGGAAACCGCTCGGCTGGCGACGAAGGCTGTATTTTAGAATCTTATCTACGAGTGACGTGCCTATAAAGAGAGCAGACCAGTAAGTAATTACTAGTCAGTCAGTGCAGTCGAGCGGCGCGGATGACTGGAGTTGAAGTTCAGTGTCAGTGCAGATATAGTGAGAGAGAAATTTGTTAATCAGGACATTTTCAGTTAAGTGTAGTGCAGAACAGGCAAACGGCGTTAAGTAGAGTGCAGCTCAGTTTAGAGAAGGGTGAGTGCTGTGAAATAACGAGTAAAGAATTATCTCAAGAACGTAAATGGTTACGGACGGTGGGACAGTAATTAATTGCTCCATAAATTGACATTGGTTGCAGTACGCGGGACTGATTGTGGGGAGAATAAAGTCGTGCTAATATTTTATCGAATTCTTCCTAGCGTGTGCCTGGTCGTCACGAGGAAGATCGCGAAATGCCTCAGGATAACCAGTCCCTGAGCAGAGATTTGGATCCAAGACCTTCGGAGTACAAAGGTGGATTCCTCATCATTACACCTCGACGTTCGGTCTCTGATGACGACAGTGTCAGTAATGGGAAGAATGCTTAGCGTTAACAACAGCAGGTTGAGGAGGACGACCACAATGTCTGCCAACCTTGTTACCAGTCGTGAAACATGCACAAAACAGCGTGGTTTCCAAGTAGAAATTAGGCTTACTAGACTAATTCGACATGTGACCTACAAGTGACCTGCTTGACATCTAACCGCTCTGAATCAGTACCACAAGCCATTAAACACAGCTGCGGAGTGCATTTTTAGGAAGGTATCACGTTCTAATGCTTCGTTTCAACACGTGCCTTTCGTGTTATTTAGTTGCGAGTGCGTGACATTACTTCTTAAGTACTAGACTGCGAGTTACACGGTGAATGTAGCTGCATTCATGAGTCGCAACGATAGTGGGGAATAGAACCTTTACTTCTCCCATCGTTAACACGTTAGAAGTTAATATAAAGGTAATTATTATCATACGAATTTTTACTTTGCATATTCATTGGTGATGATTTCCAGTTCAGTAAATATATTCTTGTTTCTGGCCATGTACCGTATAATTTTATAAAGTACTGATAGTATATGCTGGGTTTAAGGCTCTCACAGCTGTGAGTACCAAGTTCTAGGATGAGACACTGGCGGATGTTCACCGACGATCCTCCAAAACGTCTGTAAGTTTCTGTAGGGCTACACGGTGTCACATCCCAGAAGGTGGTGCTCCTAATAATCTCGTACTTTCTCATATAAACTTGAAACAGTTCTAATTTTGCTTTTAAAGTAAGTGTACACTTCTGGCATATAAGACAAGGATTAAATGACTTCAGAAGGTTTCTCAGCAGTAGTGGATACTCCCACCATGACACATTTTGGAAGATTTCTTTTCCTGTGCTTGCTTAAAGTTGCCACCACCCAGTCGAAGCTGCTTGGAACAAGCACATAACTTTTCGGCCTAGCACTGTAAGGTAAAGCGAAGTGATATTGGACATCTCACTGTTTGGAAGTAGACAAGAAAAGTTAAATGGTAATGTTCATAGATATTTATCTTCCTGCCTCCTTCAGGACTCTTTTTGTTGCTTGCCGCCCCTTAAGCAAGTATGTGAAATGACTCATATAGGGTGAACCGTAAGAAACAGCGTCTTCAAATGACCATCCAATTAGAGATTAAAATATTTTAGAATATGTGTGCTCTTTCCGTGTACCCTTTAAATGTAAATTGATCAATACTGTTTTGGTTTGCTTATGATTCCAATGTGTTGTTATAACTTTGTATGGTGTGACGCCCGATTGTCATGGCTCAACCGGTACAGTGACCTGCAATTGTGAGCTGTAGACAGTGTATATACCATTAACTTGTTAGTATATCTTCATGGTAACGGCTGTTGTGACCAGTAGATGGCGGAATATTTGCTTGTCACAATTCTGTAAATGCCAGTAGAAGTGTGGGTAGAATAGCGACGAAATGTACGCGCGTGCAGAAAAGGTTAGGTGGATAATGGAGAACAATTAACTACGATACAGACCTGTTCTACAAAGAAGGCACAGTTCCGCTGCTTTTACAGAAGCGTTAAGCCCAGGGAACCGGGTGCTGTGAGAGGTGAAGCAGACAGCGCACCGTGGCTCTGTGTGTTGGCTTGGAGAAACTGTAGCGTTTAGTTAATAGCGATATATTTAACACTTAAGCAGCATGCACCCACGTAAGGGTTTTTATTAGACTCGGTCTGACTGCAGTCCTGAAGCCGACCAGAAGTTTCCAAACAACTCCACGGTACCAGCTCAGAAAGCAATAAGAGAAATAAAAATGTAGAAATGTCGGGTTTATTTTTCGTTTTAAAATGTCCTCGAAGAAACAGTTTTTCTGGAAAATAAAAAGTAATGAGGCGTGGATAGTTGACACGTATCGTTACATTTTCCATGCACAGCAGCGATATTTCGTGCTTGTTAGTTTTGTTTCGTTATGTCAGTACGGGGGGGGCAGAGGGCGGAGGCGTACAGAATAAGAACGACTGAAGAAGAAAAGAAAACAATTCTACCAGGCAGAACAAGTTAAATGCGACTCATTTCCTTTCCTCTGGTTACTAAGCACAATATTCCCGTTGAAGGCAATGGTGAGAAATACCAGGAGTCCCAGTGACGTTCTTTTTGTTCTTATTGTTTCTGTACGGAGGCAGTAAAATTTTTTCAGTACTGAAATCTGTCTGTGGTTACAAATATTACCATTTCCATGCTGTGAACGGGATATACGTTATTGCTTACAAATTCCATTCCCCTATGATATTAACGCTTTTGGAAATTTACGGTGTCAGTAAATATATATCTCTCGGCTTCAGTGTCGTTCGCCTCCTTCGTATGTTTATACCCGGAGTTTACAGCCAGGCGGTGCCTTGATATCTCCTTGCTTTGTTACAAATGACCAGTTCTGGGAGGCTGTCACTAGGTGCCCTGATATCTCTTTGCTTTGTTACAAATGACCAGTTCTGGGAGGCTATCACTAGGTGCCCTGATATCTCTTTGCTTTGTTACAAATGACCAATTCTGGGAGGCAGTTACTGGGTGCCCTGATATCTCTTTGCTTTGTTACAGATGACCATTTCTGGGAGGCTGTCACCATTCTTTTCAAGTCAAACATTTTTTAATTTTTTTTAATGAATACCTAGCACTTTGCGCATATTTGCGGAAACATTTCAGTTCTGCTACTTGAAGTTCTCTCAGCTGTGATTATGGAGAGTTCTGTGTTCTGGGGAATAACGTCATGTGGTCCGTTGAAAGTTAGCCAGCGTTTCGGAGGAATATGTAGCTTCCATATTCAGGGTCGAAGAATAAGTCAGCAAGAAACCAGCTTGAAGCAGGTAGCAGGCAGGGCCCTGTTTGTGGGCTACTTTACGATGCTAGTCTGGATCAAGACTGTCGTTGAGTGGCAGGATCATTGATGAATGATGAATTAGAAGGAAATGGTCGAGGTCCAATCATTTACCATGAGGGACCGAGGAAGTCCACCGAAAATCTCTCGGGATAGCCGTGTCTTGGCAGAGATTCAAAACGAGCACCTTCCAATTATAAGGACTCCAACCCCATCAACAACATTTATGCTTCTGGCACAAGTTCTGCTACCGTGTAAACGCTTGGATACTGTCATCCATTTCTAAGATTTAAACACCAAACGGTGTAGAAATGACAGACATTTTGGAATGTGAAGGATTATGTATGCTGCCTTCTGGGATGTGGCGTCGTGTAGCCTAAAAAAGTTTACTGACGTTTCGGAGGAATCCTCATGACCGAGAAGTAAGTCCAACAAGAAAGCGGAAATGATTTCTGCTTACTGCTTGCGCATTTGCTCGCTTACTTGGCTAACTCCTCGGTCGTGAAATTGATGTGAGTGCGTTACTCCTAAACATAAGTAAGCTCCCACCAGACTGCACACTGTCAACCCATAGTCACCGCCTTGACTCTTTCTGTATCACCCCAGACCACGGCCGATTTCCTTCTTGCTGAGTACAACTGACGCTTACTTCCGTACAGACCAACCGAGGTTTTGTACCAGCTCTGAAATAGTTCATTGTCAAAACATGTTATTGCCGACGGTACATTTATCAGGCTGGAATTTGCAGAATCCTATAGGATTAGTTTTTGAGGTGAAATTATCAGTAGGTCCTACAGGACTTGTAACTTTTATGGCAAATAATATGACGGTTTGTGGAATTGTATGGATCCGTAATTAGAGTTTCCCACTCAAGTGAAACATGTCCGACCCCCACTCTCTGGTTCCAAACCAGGCTGTGATCTCTTTGTGAGCTTTAAATTTCTCATCATTTTCCATTGTTGCCTTTTCTGTTTAAAATAGACCACGGCTTCTTTCAGTTCCGTCCTGCTTCATTCATCCTTTTGACACTGTGTAAGGTCAGCAGCTGAAACAGCGTCGTACTTCAAAGCACAGGCCTTTGTAGTCTCAATTCATTTCGTTCTTCGTATGGATTTCAGTGGATTTCGACATTGTTACATTTACACCGATTCGCCGTCCATTTGTACGAACCCCGTCTCCAAATTTCGATAAAAGTAAACATATTTTTTCTTCTTTTGAAGTCTGTTTTTACTTTTGTTTCACGAAGTACGTATTATGACTGAACGTTCCATGTTGATAAAACATGTGTATAACTGTAGTTATATTAAATAAATCGTAACAGTTTTGTGTGTATATTATAAATGTACCCATGCACCCTTGTTATTTATTTGTTTTTACCAGCTTTGCGTCCCGCGTTGTGAAGACGGAAGTGAAGCGCGGCCCGCCGTGACAAAAGATTACCGACCCCTCATCTTTACCAGAAATCGTTGAATAATTTTTATTGCGGTATAAAGTAGACATTTGGCCCCAAAAATATGTTCCATGAGACTGAAATAGGTCTTTGCTAGTTCCCTGAAATGGACCAGCGTAAAATGTTGACATCTGGGATAGGGCATGTAGACGCGCAGCTCCACTCAAATTATCCTCTACATCTCGAATAGTATAATGAAACATCACAAGGAAGAATTATTGCTGATTATACGCTACGCAATAGGGGCCTGTGTAGTGAGAGTCTGTGATCGACATCTGAAATAGAAGGTTTCATATGCAGTGGAGATTTATTGCACCGAGGCACACGAACTCGCAAGCAGCACATTTAGAAAACGTACGTAGTCCCCTGGAGTAAATAGGATACAGACACGGAAAAGGGTTTTACTTAACTCAGACGAACACGCTTCTGTTCTTTGGAATTTTGTACAATGGAACCCATAAGGAGGATGAGAATGTTCAGTACCAAGTAAAGAAGAGAAGGCACGGGAGAGCAGGTTATGTGGAAACGTCATTCACCACCACAATTTTTCTTCCTTAGCACTGCATTGTGTCTGTATTTCTGAATTCATCTCTTCTCGTACGTTGCATTACGTCAAGACACGCAATGATGTCTCAAGTAAGCTTACTCAATGAGATGGATCCATCGGTTTGAGTTGAACTTGGCGATTAGCTGCTCATGAATATTTGCCCTATCATTCTCTCCGCTTTACACGAATAGGCTAAATACAATATTGGTCTTATCATGCGATTTGTCGGAACTGATTGCCCTGTTGAATATGCAGTGTTGCTTTATGTAGCCTCTACAAGTTTCTCTAGTTCGTAAACACAGTTCTGTGACCATTCAGCGCATAAGTTCGTCCTAATAGTACACCGCGCCTAACGCTGTACGGAATGGTAAAGTTAAAAATATCCCTGCCATGCTTAGCATGCTAAAGCGTATGTATTAAGAACATTTAAAAATAAGAATAGTGAAGGGGAGGAAAAAACGAAATAAACATGAAGACAGAAGGAAAGCTCACAGCAGAAGGTCAAGACACAGCGACGTATCCGTAAGGCCTTGTAGGGGATGGTTGGCATTTCGGTGTTACCTGCTGCCTCCGTGTTTTTTCGCAACCTGTAGAAAGCTCGTTCCTCCGAAATGTGAAGAATATACGGGCAGCAGGTTCCTTCGAATCGTCAGTGATCCGCCATGAGCCTCTGCGTTGTCCTACGAAGAAGGCAACGAACTAAATTTTCACTACCGCGAATACTTGACCTCACGTCAATATCTGTATGTTCGTGGCATTTGGCCGAGTATTTGTTGGAGCTGTATTTGTATTCCAGGGTAAGGAGGAATATTGGGTATACTGATGTGGGTTGGACCGCCTCTGTGGTCTAGTGGTCAGAGTCCAGGCTACAAATCCAGAAGTCCCGGATTCGATTTCTGGCGCTATCAGATTTTCTGAGAAGTCCACTCAGCCTCGCGAGAATAATTGAGGAGGTATTTCAAGGAAATAGGGGCTCCAGTCTAGAAAACAGAAATTAACGGCCATGCGGATCCGTTGTGCTCATCACGTAACACCCTCTGTCCGCAGAAGTTGGCACTAACTTCGCCGACAAGCGGCGGTCGTTCGGTCGGTAGAGTTCTCTTGCGGACTACAGGCCACGGAGTTTGCTTTTGTTTGTTTTATGTGGGTTACAAGAGTCTGCAGACTATTCCTGAAGCTGAAGTAGACCACGACTGCCTCATCCTTACTAAGTCATCATTCATGTTCATCTCATCCCGTTCGACGTTACAGTTTATAGAGCATGCAGTTTTAAACCTGCGTCGTTAATAGCACAGGATTCAATTATATGGACATCCTGTGAACTATAGATGTGGAAGCTCCTTAGGCTGGCGGCCGGCACTTCGCCGCTACTTGCTGAGTGTGTTTACGTTCACTTTATGGACGTCCTGAGTGAATTACAGATACATTAATTTGATGGGGTCGTTTGACCTGCTTGGGAATGGCGGTAGAGCTAGTAGTTGAAGGGCAGCGTGAGCACCAATGCCGGTAGCGGAAGGAGAAGAAGTGGAAGAAATATAGATCTGAGTTAAGCGCTAATTGCTATCAGATTCATTGACGTGTACAGCAACATTTTTAATGCTGCCCAGCCGGATTTTCTAACTGACCGGTAGCCAAATCCCTTGTCTGACTCCGTGATTTTGCCATGTAGTTTACACTGCACAGGCTTCGTGTAACAGGCCGCGTTATTTGCTCTCCGGTATTACCATGCCAGACTCCACACCCAGCGCAGTCTCACATAACAATTGACTGCGGGCTGACTTGTACGAACACCAGAGAGAGATACGTACAACATTGGATAAACAATTCGGATTTTTCCTACACAGCCGAAACCTTGCGACCTCCATGATGTAATATGGCACTATTCTGTACTCTTTTACTATATTGTATTATGATGTATCGACCCACTGCCAGGCAACGACTGCAAGACGCACGCCGCCAACAGTAGAGGATCAGTGTTTTCTGTCGGACACTGGCCTGTTGTACCAGCCCTGGACGATAGATGATTAGTATAGAGCAGTCGGTGGAATGAAACTTGTCAGAGAAAACGGAAGTACTCGGAGAAAACGTGCCCCAGTGCCACTTTGTCCACTACAAATCCCACATGACTTGACATGGGCTCGAACCCAGGCCGCCGCAGTGGGAAACCGGCAACAAACCGCGTGAGCTATGGCGCGACTTCAGTATGTAGTACCTGAGCTGGTTAATAAATTTACTGCTGTTGCGGAAGCTCAAGATTCATCGTTGTATCCACACAATTTCACAGCCTGCTTTTCCAGACTCCATATTAACCTTATCCTTCGGTTTATCTCTTTCTCCCAAATCCTTTCTTCCCTCGAGATCTACTGATTTAAATTCTGCTTGTCTTTCCCCAAGCTTAATACGTGTCCTGCCCCTCCCCCGCCTAAATTAATTAAGTAAATGAAGCTCCGTATTATGCAATTTTACTTCATCTCCATCGTAGTCACTTCGCTTTGATATATCCTGAATCTCGGTTCTTCGTGTAGACTTTTGACTCCTCACTGTAAGGCTTCGAGTGAGGAATCAGACAACTCGTAAAATTGTAGGTGATATACGTGTATGGTATTCGGTTACTGTTTTCGCCGAAAATTTGTTGAACTCATTTTGGTTTCCAAATTTCTTCTAAATTTGCAGGAACATGTTGGCGGCATCTTTTGTTTGTTGTGCTGTGATATGATATATTTCACCTCTCAGAAAGGATGTCAAGAGGAAACAGAAGAGTGGGCCCATGCGCTGCGTTAAGTCTCGCTCAGTATACACGAGTTAAGAGTAAGCAAGAATATCATCGTGAAATAGGAAAGCAAGTTGAATCAGTGCCATAAAGAAGCGTCAGTATCTGGCAGAATACCAGTTGCAGAGTCCTGATTTATTATCTTCTCTAATAGCTGTTGATTATACGTTTTAAGGACCCGTGAGTTTGTTTTCTAACCCACTTTTCTTATTCGAATGTAAGGCACGACAGTTTTAGTGTTATCATGTTCGCGGGTCTCCCCCCCCACCCCCCACCCGTCCCAATGCCGATCGATACTTGGATGAATCGCCTGGTTTTCGTTAAACTTAGTATGAACTTCATGCCACTACAGTCCACCCATCTTTGTGTACATTGTCTTCATTTCCTGTCATAAATTATACCAATATGGCGGACGTGCGGGGTTCTGTTGTATTTTCCGCACACCTGTTCCTCCAAAAGCAAAGGGATAGCAACGTAACTATATGGGAGTGTAAAAGCGGGGCAGAGAGGACATTTCATAATTCGTAAAAATGATACGTACATTTGTCAAGAGTCCACGATCTTATTCGTAATCGTCCAAGGAACGTGCCGTGACTCTCCCGAATACGGAGACACGCCTGCCTCGCTTCAGCCAGTATGCGTACCTGCAGACTTCTAACAGGTCGCACACAGCAAGTTTCTACGTCGACGGCAAAGCTGAGCTTGAGGACACTGAGGTACACGCTTTCAAGTAATGAGAAGAAACTGCATTGCAGCAGACCTACTTGCAGATTGTGAAACGCAGATTCGAGTGGTAGCTGAGCATGAGGACACTGAGGAAAACGCTTTCAAGTAGTGAGCAGGAACTGCATTTCAGCAGACCTACAAGCACATTGAGAGACGCAGATTCGAGTGGTAGATGAGCATGAGGACACTGAGGAACACGCTTTCAAGTAAAGAGCGGAAACTGCATTTCAGCAGACCTACAAGCACATTGTGAAACGCAGATTCGAGTGGCAGCTGAGCTTGAGGACACTGAGGAACACGCTTTCTAGTAAAGAGCAGAAACTGCATTTCAGCAGACCTACAAGCACATTGAGAGACGCAGATTCGAGTGGTAGCTGAGCATGAGGACACTGAGGAAAACGCTTTCAAGTAGTGAGCAGGAACTGCATTTCAGCAGACCTACAAGCACATTGAGAGACGCAGATTCGAGTGGTAGCTGAGCATGAGGACACTGAGGAAAACGCTTTCAAGTAGTGAGCAGGAACTGCATTTCAGCAGACCTACAAGCACATTGAGAGACGCAGATTCGAGTGGTAGCTGAGCATGAGGACACTGAGGAAAACGCTTTCAAGTAGTGAGCAGGAACTGCATTTCAGCAGACCTACAAGCACATTGAGAGACGCAGATTCGAGTGGTAGCTGAGCATGAGGACACTGAGGAAAACGCTTTCAAGTAGTGAGCAGGAACTGCATTTCAGCAGACCTACAAGCACATTGAGAGACGCAGATTCGAGTGGTAGCTGAGCATGAGGACACTGAGGAAAACGCTTTCAAGTAGTGAGCAGGAACTGCATTTCAGCAGACCTACAAGCACATTGAGAGACGCAGATTCGAGTGGTAGCTGAGCATGAGGACACTGAGGAAAACGCTTTCAAGTAGTGAGCAGGAACTGCATTTCAGCAGACCTACAAGCACATTGTGAAACGCAGATTCGAGTGCCCGCTTGGTGTAAGGGGCGCTCTCTTGGAGCCCGGTAGACATCCCAGTCCCACATTGAATGTGCCCCTACATCTCTGCCGGCCATCCCTCCAGCTTGGGGGTGTGGCATGGACCACTGGCCCCTTCCCTCCTCCATATAGTTAAAATATTCCTAGGAAATGGGATTAAGCGTAACAGGAAAATTTGGGGATCGTACATCCTACTAGCATGACTGACGGTGCATTTTGCAAGAAAATTTCGTTTTATAGCTTAGTGTTGTAGGAAAATCACTTCTATTTATATATTTTTCATTCATTTAAGGGGGTTACGTCAATTCATAAGTGCTCCATTTCAATACGGTTCTGTTGCGATTCCTTCATTATACAGAAACATGCAGACATTTCTACATTTCTAAATACTGATCTGAAATTAGAATAAAACTTAATTGACATTATATTCCAATTAGTACGCTGATATACCACCAAACAGCACGTGTATTTCAGGCACAAGAAGACATGAATGAAAATGGCAAAAGAACATTTGAACCCATGAGGGAGGGGTTGGCAGAAAGACTAGAATTGGACGAGATGGAGGTAAAATGATGAATTGGAAGATTCATAAGATGTGCTCTTTACTTGATACGGTATTAAGTCAAGAAGAAGGAAACAGGGGAGACATATTGCATTCCTACGGAACTGTGCATTACATGGCGCAGACCTGTGAGTGGATAGTAGGACAGGGTTATAATGGATCTGTAGAAATAAGGAGTTCATTCATCTGGCTCCGTGGAGTAGCACGTGTTGGGGCCGCAGACAGTCTTGGAGTCGTGATGTAGCGCATATCGTGTAGTATACTCGTTTTGAAAAGTATTGTATTTGTAACATTTTACGGGGGGGGGCATAGCTCAAGCGGTTAGTCGCTGGATTCCCACCGCGGCGGCCCAGGTTCGATCCCAGGTCTGCTCAAGTGGGATTTGTGGTGGACAAATGACGCTGAGGCAGATTTTCTCCTAGTACTTCGGTTTCCCCTGCCAATCTTCATTCCACCAATTGCTCCACAATCACCCTCACCTATCATCTGGGGCTGGTACAATAGGCCAGAAGTGGCTACAGTACAAGGCACTTAGTCTCACCCCACTAGCAATAATAAAATAATAAAAAAACATTTTACGGGGCTGTCAGTAACTCTGTGCAGTTGTGGCGTCGAATGACTCAGTGATTGAGAGTGATTTGGAAATGGTATGGAAGGAAGTGTTCGTGACGTAATTTGAGGCAGTATCCCTGTACTAGCCTGCAGGGACTGAGGAAAATTATGAAAACCCCGGGCCCCGATAGTCTGTTTCCTGACCGGGATTTTAAGCGGGCGTTTTCTAGATACAAGTGAGAGTTGTGACTGCCTGAGCCAAAATTTTTGGTGCTGGGAAGTTTAGAACAGACATTTTATACGTTGATTTTGCATCACCCCATGGTAATGACATGCATACATCACGTGAATCTGTAGTTGTAACTTGAATGTCTACGGCTTTCACCTGCAATATTAGTTTCCTTTATCCATTTCAGTCCTTTCTCCTTTAAGACATTAAGTTATCCGTAAGATGACACCCGTACATATAGCAGTCATCTAAGTAAATTGAAACTACTACGGCATGAGAACGACACAGCTGTTACACAATCGTATATTATGTATGGATTATAGGGTTATAGCTGTACTGTGGCAAGGGTGGTCTATTTAGAACTGGCCATAGGCTGGACAGTCCGAACAGTTCGTTGTTCCGAAGTTATGGATCTTCGATTTCGCATTAAAAGAATCATCGCCATCTGTTTGTAAAATGGAAGCTATACCAGCATAAGTGGTGAAAATAATATCGCGTTTCGTGTTCTTAAAGGACTAATATCTATTACCATTTCAATATGAACCATGCACTAGAAGTGCTTGTGAGCCAATGACATGGTCATTTCTCTTGTTTCATATAAATCGCGCAAGAAATACAAACATTACATTAACTCTAATAAGCATAAGTTTCCATTGGCCCTTTTAGCACCAAATAACAAACCGGATGGCCGACATTTTGGGTGTATCGAAAGATTATTAATAATGACGAGATTCTACGCTGTTCGGCCCAGGACACAGTTATTTATCTTTTGATCACTGCGTATTATCTTACTCTTCGCCATAACCCACACTCCTCCCGGGTTTATGGGTTCTGCCAGACGCTAGGCCCTCCACTTCCCCGTGCATATAAAAATCTTAATATACCGGCACGTCAAGGTCAGGGGATGTGCTGGAAGATGAACAGATCATTATAACGACAAGCAAGAAAAGCGACAATTAAGATTTTGCGAAGTAACGAAGGGTTCCTGTATTTTTATATGGAAGTAAATCTTAAAGAGGAGCCGGGATAGCGTAGTCGGTATAGCGAGTGGCTACGGGCTGGACGTGAGGAGCAGGGATAGCTCAGTCGGTATAGCGACTGGCTACGGGGTGGACGTGAGGAGCAGGGATAGCGTAGTCGGTATAGCGACTGGCTACGGGCTAGACGTGAGGAGCAGGGATAGCTCAGTCGGTATAGCGACTGGCTACGGGCTGGACGTGAGGAGCAGGGATAGCTCAGTCGGTATAGCGAGTGGCTACGGGCTGGACGTGAGGAGCAGGGATAGCTCAGTCGGTATAGCGACTGGCTACAGGCTGGACGACAGAGGGGTCGGACTTTGAGTCCCGGCAGAAGCAAGAATTTTCCCCACCTAACCTCCTATCCAGTGGGTACCTGGGAGCTCTTTCCCCGGGGTTAAAGCGGCGAGGGCATGAAGCTGACCACTTACCTCCAACTAGTGCCGAGGTCAAGAAACTGTGGCTCTGTTCATTCACTCTCCCATACGCCTTCATAGCAGAGTGCTTAATTAGTTAAGCACAAGGACAACTTTACCTTTTAGCGAAACTTAAGAACAGAGTATTTAGTGAAGTGCATGTAGGGGAAGTTGTATAGCTAAGTATCGAGGGATGAACCAGATCAGAGAAATTAAAACACGGCAGAATAAGGGTCGAGATAGATATTCCGTAAATGGAAGAATACATGACTCCAGAGAGAAATGTAGCCCACTTCAGGAGAATGGACGATTGCAAACTCGCAGGTCTTGCTCTCTGATACGAACCGAAGGATCATGAGAGACATGTGAGTACCATTAGAAATGTCTGTGAAGTCAAAACAGGCCTGTGCCTACGCCTACGGAGGCCAGAAGAAGAATCGCCGAAAATTAGATCGGGGAAATCGAAAATCGGAAAGTAACAGCATTAAAAATTAAATTGGCAGATATAAATTTATGGACAAATCATAGGAATTATGACTACATTTGAACAAGGACTGGTGTGTCAGTATCTTTGAGGCATGTTTACATTGGGCACAGCGTCAGGCCTGTTGGTGGAAGACCTTTCTTCTCCCTGCACACATGAAGCACTGTCCTCGTGCACATTCTGTGGTTCTTACTGGCTAATTTATTTCTTCTAGCTAACTTCGCAGTGCCGGGCAGCAGATGTTAGGAATAATGTGAATTACTGGTGATCAGTGTGTTTTAGAATTAATGAGATCTGAAGATGAATCTCTTTCAGATGGCTGGTTGCGCAATTTCGGCAAACCAACCGTTCTCAAAATCGCTCCCCAAATTCATACCATAAAATATAAAGCGCGCACCGGTATCTGAAATGTCATTTTATCTCTTCCCTCTCTTTAGCCACTTATTTGTCATGGCTCATTTCCACGCACTTAAATTTGTTGTTTCCTCCTGAAGGTAAACGCAAAGTAGAGTAATTATCAGGAAATGTCAGAAACGGGGCACAAATAACTGCTTTTTTGGATGTGAAATTTGAGGTTCCCTAGGCGATGACTGTGAAGAGTTCTGTTATCTTGTGGGATGTGATGCCGTGTATATTGCTACCGTTTTCTACGGTGTTACGTTACCTAAAATAAATAAACCGAACATCGTCAATCACACTGTTTTCTTTAAGCAATTTTCCTGTCATATTGACGCATGGAAGCTCTCGTTACACGTCCCTTCCTTTTTTTTTCCCGACAGGAAACCTCCGTAGCCTTTTTGCGTAGCCGCCCTCCCTAGGACATTCCTACCGTAATCGAGTTTTATTATCTGTTAGGTACTTTCATTTTGACAAAAGAACGTTTGCTTAAGAACATGTTAATTATTGCAAATTAACGACCCTGAATGGCGTACTGATTTTGCATTGTTGCCCAGTATAGAACTGCACCATGCATGCATTATGAGAGCATTCGCGAAAGAAAGTTTCTGCGGCAGGACAGGTAGAATAAAGCAACGCTGGGGAGGCGGGTATGAGGTTGACGGTTTATAGCTCCACTGACTTTTAATCTAGGCGCTAGGCGTAGTCGGTGTTAGCCTCGCTTTCTGGTCACTTCATCACTGCTGTAAGAGCCGCGGGTCCCGGCAGCCGCTCTGTTCTTGGTGGCTGAGAGCAGACTTCCTGTCCCTGTCGGGAATTGAACCCCGCAGTTCAGTCCATAGCCACTTTATTGATGAGTTTCGCAGGAAGGAATTTGTTTCTTTCAAGTAGATTTTCAAGGGTTCCGATGATGGTAATTGTTTTAACAAATTGTCCATTGTCCTGTATTCTAATGAACACAACGTTTCGGAACCTGAATGTGTTTCCATCCTCAAAGGCGAGACACCTAGTCCCATGGGTCCGTTCTGGTGATTGAGGTTAGCTGTTTCTAACGTACCACACAGAGTAGGTGTCTCCCTTTATGTGTGATGCATTGCGGTTACGCTGCAGTCTGCAATGAATCCAGCGACACACGCTGACAACTAATCGACACTCTTCAGTCTCTCCTTGTCCCCCTTAATGCTGTGTCCACTATCCACTCGAGCCAAGAGGCTTGTTATTGTCGTTTTAGTGGGAGTTAAGCGTTGCAAAGGACACTTGGGAAACCAAACTCATTTAGACGACTGTTGCCATGTCAGCTGTTTGCTTCGCATTGTGGCTTGAATGCAAGCTCGGAATTCAGTGAATATGGCGACCGGAGATCTAGATGTCCAGAAGTTAATGAGAAGGGAGCAGTTACAGCTGTGAGCCTCGTGGAAATATAGTTCGCATATTGGCACCTCCTTGCAGAAGACACCAGAATTGCTTCTGACATTGGGTACTTTCCTTCATAATCCATATCCTCATTTACACGTACGATTAGTAGGCCTATATAAAGTGTTAATATCGATGATCTCTTGAAATAATATTTTTGACATATAGTAATTCAAACTGTGAAATATGCAGATGACCTTGTGTTATTGGCTAAGGAAGAAACTGTGCTACAGGGCATGATTGATAGACTAATTGAAATTGGAGGGTGCTATGGCATGGAAATGAATGTGGAGAAAACAAAAGTAATGAAAATTTCGAGACAACCAACCCCAGTCACAATAAAGATAGACCAAAAACAACTGGAGAATGTGAAATGTTTTAAATATTTGGGTAGCTTGTTAACAGATGATGGAAGGTGTACTAGTGAAATTAAATCCAGGATTGCCATGGCAAAAGCTGCATTTAGCAAGAAGAAGAATCTTTTTACCAGCAAATTGGACTTAAATTTGAGGAAGAAACTAGTGAAATGCTACATTTGGAGCATAGCTCTGTATGGGGCTGAAACATGGACACTTAGGGCAGTAGATCAGAAACATCTGGAAAGTTTCGAAATGTGGTGTTGGAGAAGAATGGAGAAGATCAGTTGGACCGATTATGTGAGAAATGAAGAAGTGTTAATTAGAGTCAGTGAGCAGAGGAATATCCTACATGAAATAAGAAAACGGAAGGCTAATTGGATTGGTCATGTTTTACGCAGAAACTGCCTTCTAAAAGAAGCTATCGAAGGAAAGATAGATGGGCGGATAGAAGTGACAAGAAGACGAGGAAGAAGACGTAAGAAGATGCTGGATGACCTTGGGGACAGAAGAGGATGCTGTCATTTGAAGGAGAAAGCTCTAGATCGCATTAAATGGAGGAATTGTTTTGGAAGAGACTGTGGACATGTCGTCTTGACAGATTACTGATGATGATGATAGTAGTTTGGTAACAAAGGACTTGATCTCCTTCCTTTCCCTCCCGATGTTGCAGTATGATTTCACATGGCGAATTACTTAGTTTCATTATTGGTACGCGGTAGCGTAGTTGGTTGAGGCGCTATGCTATAAGCCGAAAGGTTGCGGGTTCAGGTCCCTGTGAGGTCATTGGATTTTTCTCAATTGACCTAAACCCTCCGGCCGCACTGTGGCTCTGGGGTCGACTCAGCCTCTAACGGAAATGAATACCAGGAATATTCTTGGAATATTCTTAGGGGTAAAGGGCGGCCGGCGCGTAGGGCTGACAACCATGCCGCCATCTATGAGCTGCTATAAAATATAGGAACCTCAACATCTCAGCCCTATGGGCCTCCACGGCCCGTTACATGGATACCTTTGCTTTCTTTTTTACATTATTGGTACGCGACGAACGATGAAGGTGTGCTTGTGCCAAACGGATTCAGTAAACACGACGACATTTCTTGAACAGTTGAATCGCTGTCAACTGCCAATGTAGTAGTACCATAGAAACAAACACTCCAGCGAGCGAATTAGTTTTGTTTACTTATAGAATAAAGGTAATGTTCCTGGGACAGTTGAACACGAAAGAAGTCCTGGTAATAGTCGCATTTTCGAGTTATAATGACGTCATCCATGAAAACAGTCGAGTTAGACGTTCGTCTGGTGAACCCGAGACCTCGGATTATGTAGCAGGAATGCTAACTACTATACTGCACGTGGTGGCATCGCCAGTTTCAGTAACCCGTCATCTCCCTTTGACGAGCGGCAGATCGTGACTGGCAAACAAAACATGGCCAGTGCACATCTTGCATGTCGTACTGAGGGTTTAGCAACAAGAGGATGAACGTAAATCGTGTTTGTTTGCCGATCACCTCCATATGCCCCGCATTAGAGAATGCACCTCTACATACACGGGACAGGTTCCAGAAAGTGAACGTCTGCCTTGCTAGAAAGGATCCAAACCAGATTCTTTTTAAGAATTCGAGTTGAAGTTGACATTGACGATATTTACAGCGTATTTCAAACTGATGTCCCCGACTACTGGAACGTCTTTGGGTGATCCCTGAACATTCTTTACTCCAGCAGAAGTTTTTAAATATGAAAACAAATATGCTCCACGTGGTTAAGCACGTGTTATAAACGACATGTGTGGAAGCGAAGTTAACACATCATGCATTCTTTATTAAGTCATTAGACTGAGGTGAGTGCTTTACCCCCGGGAACAGAACCCCGTTCCCCAATATAGAAGAGGCTTGCTGGATCCCAGAGCTGGCGTGGACGCGGTGGCGAAGAGAACAGTACCTACCTTCAATGGGACTCCACCCCTACCCTTACCGCCCCATAGCCCATCAATTTAGTGAATTGTTATTTAAACCTAAGTTGAAAAAGTAATAGGCTGTAATTACTAGTAGGCGTGTTTCATTTCATTTTCTTATAATGTGTATACACAAGAAACACGCAAGGAGGTATTATTTGTTTATTGCTAGTGGGGTGGGACTAAGTCCCTTGTACTGCGGCCACATCTGGCCAATTGTACCAGCCCCAGATAGGTGAGGGTGATTGTGGAGCAGTTGGTAGAATGAAGATTGGCAGGGGAAACCGAAGTACTTGGAGAAAACCTGCCTCGTCGCCACTTTGTCCACAACAAATCCCACTTGACCAGACCCGGGATCGAACCCGGACCGCCGCGGTGGGAATCCAGCGACTAACCGCTTGAGCTATGGCGCGGCCACGCAAGGAGGCAAGGAGTTGGCGTTTGGCAGAATATTGTAGTCTTAATATTTAACAGCTGATGACATAAAATGATGGTTTACACCTTTGACAATTCACGCGGACTGTGAAGTTCGACAAGGAATTTTATCGCTCCTCCAAATTTCGAACTGTGGAGAGGAGATTCTGACAGAATTAGGCACAGCGAAACAGAGCTTGACACAAATATAATCTTTGTGCAAGAAGTATTGTGTATATATAGTGGTAATTTGGGTGGAATGCACGTGAAATCGAATTTTTGGGCATAATTGCTTGTCTTTTCGTCTGTGAAACGTAGAGTAATGGCGAAACTGTGCGTAGAGCAGAGACTGTATATCCCATAGTCCCGCTCCTGCCCAGGGAACACAATGGTCTGTACATATTCACGCATTACTGAGTGTGGGCAGTACTAAATATTATAGTTTACTTGTTGAAAGTGGATTATTAAGGCAAGGCAGCTAATAATTATTCACCATTTAATTAAAATTAATATCTCTTGACAGTTGCACAAAAATGCATTTAAAAACTGCAAATTGTAGGCGGTGCGTCAGCTTCATTGAATGCAGTAGCGTCCCTGTTGTTACGTTACCCGGGCTGCTGTAGAAGCTAGCGGATATCAGCTATAGATGGTATATTTATTTTAGATGTACTAATGAATATTGTGACATGTAGATCCATTTCTGGGAAGCGCCCGAAATACACGCACGCAACAATAGAAACGGTATTGCAAGAAGTGTTTTCTCTGTGGTCCGCCCCATGCCAGTTGCTAGGCAACCGGTCGCTAAACACATCCCCGCTGCAATGAATACGCAGACAATCGGATAACTTCCGTTGCATTGCAGCGCGATGTAAATACAACAGTAGAGGAGTAGGTGTTTTCTATGTGGTTTGCATATATCCTTTGTTGGGCAACGGATGTGTTTTCTGTAACAGGCCATGAAGGTCCAGAGGGATGTGAGACGTCGAGACTCACAGATGGCGGTAGGTTGTCAGCCTTACGTACCGGGCGCCCTTACACCCATTACAATTCCTGGTACTCGTTTCGGTTAGAAGCTGAGTCGACCCCAGACCCATAGTGCAGCTGGAAGGATTAAGTCAATTGAAAAATCTAGTGACATCGGGAACTGAACCCCCAACCTTCCGGTTTGTCAACCAAATACGCTACCGCGTGCCCCGCACAGTAGTGCATAGTGTGAAAAAAAGTATTGGAGGCTGTGCCACTTCCACCATGTAAATTCTTCAACTGTCCTGTATTCATTAATCGCTCTAGTCGATGCTGTATGGTCCCGAAACTGATAGCGTCATTAAATAACCACCTTAGCCTAGAAGATATGACACAGTACTGAACCTAGTAGGCCACTACATGTTTGGGAAATGAAACAGTTTCGCGAGCAAAGTTAGACCTGGTATTGTATCGCTTTTACCACAAACAACTATTGAGTAAGGACGCTCTTGAAAAAGCTAATACTCGTAGTCACGCAGCTTGTTAGATGGTCCGCCTTTTACATAACCAAATAGTTTATCATCGTCTGCACCCCAATAGTTCATCATCGTCTGCACAAGAATCCGACCCTCTACCCTGCCCAGAGCCAAGTGAATTCAGTCCACGCCACCAGACCAGGGTCTGGTCCAGGGGTCCATTTTAGTATTGTCACATCTACGCCTTCGTCCCCCAGTTGGCCTTGTTCCTTCATGTTCTCAAATCAGAATATTTTAAACTTTCTCATTCTTCCAATTACTGCTATATTTTCTATAATTTCCTTCTAATTAATCACCGGAAAAAACGAGATACCCCCGGGATAGCGCACTCAGTATCCGGAAAAAACGAGATACCCCCGGGATAGCGCACTCAGTATAGTGACTAGCTACTGGCTGGACGACCGAGGGGCCGGAGGTCTAGTCCCGGTGGGGTCAAGAATTTTCATTTCTCCATGTTGTTCAAACTGGCCCAGGGGTCCACTCAATCATCTATCCAATGGGTACCTGGGGTTCATTCTCCGGGGGTAAAGCGGCCGTTGCGTGCAGCTATTGCTTTCATGGTGTAGTGCTTGCATGGTTAAGTACAGGGACAACTTTAGCTTTACGAAGGTGATGCATTATGAAACTTCATTTTGTGCTGTCCTGGGAGCATAATGATATAAAGCCGAAGGCCCCGTGTAATGTTTCTAAACATGCTAATATCTGAGGCGCGAAGTTTATGGCCCCTCGCAGCTGGAGGGCCACCCCAATCGGCTTTCCACGACTACGTATTCGTTACATTCGCGTCTGCGCTTCACATCTGGGGGACATCCTTTGGAACCGCCACCTCAGCACGGACCCCTTATCAGTATTGGCAGGAAAATCTTTCCACCTTTAAATTCATAATCCCTTTGATCGTAGAATATCCAAAGCTAGGTTCATAATCTCTTGGAAAGTCAATCATGTGTACTATTTCACAACTTCCCTATCGAATGAAATCCCTTCCGTCATTTGGTATGCCAGATCGTACATAATCTACTTCACGAGCCGGCCCTGTTAGTTATGAATGGGGCAACATAATGCCGCGTGTGTGCTCACGTCGTACGCAATCATGGTGACATACTGCAAGTGTTTCTGGGTCCGACCCCCACTATTGCCACCAATATCGAAACGCTAAGAATATGAATGTTTCCAGAATACAAACGTTTGGTTGTTACTTTCAAGAAAACAAACCACATATAATTCGGCCAATGACGTTATGGAAAATATCGTTTTACATTCTAAGAAGAGGGTGAAATAGATATTCTGTTGGGGCAGTACATCAGATCCCAATACGTCACTTGCAATGAACGTATCCTAGACGAGTGGTTCCAGAACACTTTTAGAAGTCTCAGACTGTCTTGTTTTGAATAAACATATGGGGCCCTGAATCTGCGAAACATTACTTGAAATGTGTTTCATACAATTTAAAATATATTTTTTTTTTCTTTGCTCTTCCAGCCCCTTCACGGCCCAGGCCTCTTATTCAGTTCCGTAATCATTTTTCACGGACGGTAGGACTCTTTGGGCGAGTGTTCATGCCATCGCAAGCCGCTACCTAAACACAGGACAACACAAACAGAATGAACTCATAGACACACCAAACACCCATGCCTTGAGTGAGATTCGAACCCACGATCCCATCGTCCGAGCGAGCGAAGACAGTTCATGCCTCAGACCGCGCGGCTACTGTGACCGCCAAAATATAATTACTGAACTACTGTAATGTTGCATAATCGTAATCTAATGTGGCGTTATCAATTTGTGCCTGTGATAATTAGACCATTTTGTGTGGAGGCAGGTTAGAATACGTCCACCGTAGCCCTGCGAGTCGTAGAACGCGACGGAAATGGAACCCGGTGCCAGTTGGTATAACTGGGCCACACTGTCACTGGGTGGACACAAATACAGAGACTGGTCATCCACGTTCGGCGTTGGACGCAAGGCTGACGACCTTGTTTTGTTAAAAAAAAATGTTGCGAATTCCAGAGAAGTGAAAACCGGATGAAAAATCTGGCAGAATATTCTGAGGAAGGCTGTTGGATCAGAAAGTGTTGCTGCTGGTAGTGATTAGACCAGTAGAATTTCGGTGGCTCCCGGAAGGCATCATCTCCTGCTTTGGGTGTCGCTATCTTCGGCAATGGACAGCGTGTAACAATACCGTCTCTTTTTTTTATGGCTTTCTTAAGTCTTTCTAAAGCAGTGGTTCTCAACTTTTGTGAGATCGCGGCCCCGGTATTTTTTTTTTTAAAGACGATGGCCCTATACCGGGCTGCGGCCCGGCGTTCGAGAAGGCATTGCCGTTTCCTCTCTCGTCGGCTCCAATCCATCATTTCCGGTCACCCTCGCAATCGTTGATATATACGTTAAGAAACTTAAGAAACGTCAGCAAAGAACAGCAAGGCAGTAAACCGCTGACGTACAAGCATATTCCAACTCTTCTGCAGTAAATCCCGATGGGACTGAACCACAGAATTCTTGCCGCCCCTCTTTCTTCTCTTCTTCTGTATTTCCGCCCTTTCTTCCATTGATCGCCAGTGAGCTCCAATATTTATTTAATCTTTGTTGTAGGAAGGAGAGGTGTGGGTGTGGTAGGGCTGAAATTTCTTCCTAGGGGCGTTTGGCAGTGCTGTCACATTCAACACCTTAAACACTAGTAATACTTATTGATATGATGGCAGAAGCTTTTACGAACACATATACTTGTTTAATAGCATTTGCTACGAATACTTCACTCAGCATAGTTACATGAACTGTTATGCTTAATAGTTTATGCATTGGTTGAGGCACTATGATACAAGCCGGAAGGTCGCGGGTTCAGGTCTCGATGAGGTCATTGGATTTCTTTCAATTGACCTAATTCTTCCAGCCGCACTATGGGCCTAGGGTCGACTCAGCCTCTAACAGAAATGAGTACCAGGAATATTCTTGGGGTTAGAAGGCGGCCGGCGCGTAGGGCTGACAGCCTTGCCGCCATCTACATTAGCCGATTGTCAAGAAAATGTGAGAACCTCAGCATCTCACAACCCCATGGGCCTCCACGGCATGTTACAGGGATACCTTTACTTACGTACTTTTTTTTTTTTTTGCAGATAACTTGATCTTGTGTTGATTTAGACTTTCTAAAGCGAACCGCAGTGACACAGTTTTTGCGTCCGAATAGTTTAAGAGCTGACAGACAACTGACTCCAGAAACTGGTCTCTCTCAAAACCCTGAGGTCCTGTTAGAGGCTGAGTAAACTCCAGGGCCTAGTGCGGCTGGAAGCATTAGGTCAATTGAAAAACATCCAATGACCTCATCGGGACTTGAACCCGCGACCTTCCGGCTTGTAGCATAGCCCCTCAACCACTACGCTACCGCGTTCTCCTCTACTATGACATTCCCCGAAATACTACCGATTAGGCATATTTGAAATTTGGAAGATTTCTACAGTTCCCTAATGTCCAGTTAGTTAAATTCAATGTGCGATTTGGGCCCTAAAGCTGTAACGGCTCTTTTGACAGCTCGGTGATGGATACTGCGTTTAGAGCGGGTCTCAACAGAAGCTGTCTTATAGTATTCTCAAAGATCTCCGTTGTCGCTCTTAGAAGCAAAATTTCCAGAAAAGGCAACGAGGGTTCTTCCTGAGAAAGCAGCAAGATTGGAAACAAGTAATTTCCTGAGAGCAGGAACGTGACTAGGTTCCACTGCCTTTGCCTCTTACCTGTTACTGGTAACTCAGACCTCTGTATTAGTAATTCTAATTATTCCTGAGTCTAGTCACGGCGGCGGTGCGGTGGCAGAATATTCATGATTTACATATTAATATGTAGGGAGATTAGAGAGGAAAACGAAAAGTACGGACTGTATCAATGTAATTATAATTAATTCCTATATAAAATTGAAAAAGAAATTAACGTTTTTTAAATTACAAAGAGCAAGAAGCAAACCAGAGGCAGTACGAGGTTGAATTATGTAGATAATACGTAATTTATAATTCTTCAACACGAGAATGGTGTATATTATTTATTATAACAGTTAGATCTTGTGGTCTGAGTTGAAAAATGGCAAGACAACGTCAGAAGAATATATATGACCTGACTCTCTTTGTTGTATTCCCCACACGATGAGACATTAACTTTTTCTCCGCATAACCTTCGAGGACTTGTGTGGGCAATCTCGGAAGGTATCAGCCTCATATTTTGGTCTAGAAAAATCGTCTTCGAGGGAGTGGAGGAATATTTCACTCCATTTCTCTAACGCTTGCAGGGAGAAATCAAAGCACTTCATACTTCTTTCAAATTCAGAGCGCACACATAGCCACATTCAACATAGACGCTAAGGGCCCGGATGCAAAATGATGTGTCAAATTTTCTTCTAAGAAGGTTCGGCGTCTAAGACGTTGGTTCACTGGGGACGCAGAGAACAAGATGGCTAATAGCGAACAGTGTGTGACTGGCATTCGAGGCCGTTGCATGTCCATTCTTGGAGCAAGTCTGCCACTTTTCATTGTTTTTGTGAACGTACGTGCCTATAACGTGAACGTCGCCTTCTTCGAAGGTTGGGAAAGTGTTTCGTATTCGAATGCCGCATAGGCATTCAGAGACCTTTTGGTAATTCCATTTTGCACACAGATAATACATCACACAGGTTTCCTTTTCTCATTGCCACCTTTACCGAAATCTGCTAAAATAAAGTAGCATCGTCTACCTTATTTATGTTTAACTATAATTTTGCCTGTGGTTCTGTATGGGTGTGAAACTTGGTCTCTGACATTAAGGGAGGAACATTGTTGAGAATATTTGGACCTAAGAGAGATGAAGTGACAGGAGATAGGAGAAAACTGCATAATGAGGAGCTTCATAACTTGTACTCTTCTCCAAGTATAATTAGAATGATCAAGTCAAGGAGGATGAGGTGGGCAGGTAATGTAGCACGAAAGGGGAGAAGAGGAATGCATATAGGATATTGGTGGGAAAGCCAGAAGGAAAAAGACCACAGGGAAGACCAAGTCGTAGGTGGGTGGACAATATTAGAATGGATCTTAGAGAGGTAGGATGGGATGGTATGGACTGGATAAATCTGGCTCAAGATAGGGACCAGTGGAGGGCTCTTGTGAGCACGGTGATGAACCTTCGGGTTCCATAAAATGCTGGGAAATTCTTGAGTAGCTGCAGAATTGGCGGCTCCTCAAGAGGGCTCAGCTCCATGAGTGAGTGAGTGAGTGAGTAAGTAAGTAAGTAAGTAAGTAAGTAAGGTAGTTACTGCTGTCCCATTTGGACCGAACTCGTTTAATTAGACCTTACAATACGCACTCTCCACCTAAAAGGCTATATTGATTGTTTAACGATGTTGTCAGTAGCCTAAATTATGTAGCATCGAATGATACGTTGAATAAGGAGTAGTGAAACGAAGAGATATGGAAGGACGCGGCCGTGGTGTATTTTGAGGCAGCAACTCGGCCTCTGCTTGGTGGGACTGAAGAAGAACACAGGATAGCCGTTGCCGGGCCGAAATTCGAACCGCTCATTATTGCAGTTTGGTCGGTGACTGAATCAAACATGACATTTGACGGACATGAGGCGAACAGAAACGCATGCTAAATAGATGTAGAGTAGCCTCACTGGAAGAGACATCTTCGGAAATCCAGTGTTAATTGGCTCCAAGTGAACGGCAAGGGATGGGTGTACCGATACGTTCGCTCAAGCGTTAACACTTCAGTCTTGCATTCCGAAGGAGCCTGGTTCGTACCTCAACCGGGACACTGGCAGCCCTGAGTAGGATTTTTCACGGTATCCCTCATTGAGTCATGTTGAACTGTCTTACCGTCATATGAGGCAAACCGATTTGTACACTAACTTTTATCACTTACTGAACGTGACAAATGTGTACTGAATCTTGGCGTGGAAGACACCAGGCGTAGGTGGGAGGTTTTCATTTTAATGGTACAGGCTAGAATCGGATTGAAGTGGCAGAGGAGCGGGGCCGATTGTGGGCTTATTGAACACTGTACTGAACGTTTAGTGTACTTTTTTTCCCCCTTGGCACTACAGCCCCAGTGGGCCTAGGCCTACCTCCATGAACTTCTCCGTTCACTTAGGGTTTTCTCGATCTTACACATTCGGTAGGACTCCTTGGGCGGGTGATCAGCTCGTCGCAAGGCCTCTACCTGTATACAATCACAGAAAAACGCACACAAACTAAACATCCATGCCCTGAGTGGGATTCGAACCCAGGATCCCGGTTTCCAAGCGAGCAAAGACAGTACATGCCTTAGACCGCTCGGCTACCGTGACCGGCTAAGTGAACTTAAGAACGTGGATTTTTTGATCCGCAATTATGGACCAATCAATAGAGATCCTGCATTATGAATTACTTAATTTTGTGGGTGATGCACATCATCACATTTTTGCACGAATAGGACGTTGACCCATTCTATAACTCCGAAAATTTGTACCTGGAATAATAATTGTTTCACACTGTCACTTTGTATAACGGCCCTCAACGTCACATAGTGTTCAAAGCTGACAGTAAACACCGTCAATGTACGAGTAAAAACACCTTATATTGTACACATCCGTACAAAATAAGGGTCGTACTGTTCTTTTGAGAGCTTGCCGCCAGTTGATCCGCCTGTCTCTCACCATCTGCAGAGCAGGCATGCTCTCGAAGCCGTTCGATACATTGTTTTGCCATCAATTCCACGGGAATCATTTCAGTATTTGTCTATTGTCTGATCAATAGAAATTCCACTGAGGCTATTTGTTTGTGCCTTCGTGAAAAATTCATACGCTGTGGGTGTGTAAACCTAAGCGCATTGTTGTTCCATTTAACCAGGTTTGGAGTTACGAATTATCCGCTTTGTGTAGCACCACTCATGCTGTTGTAACCCCTGTTCTCCTACACCACACACCATAATCTCAGGCAACGTTTTTTTAAGTACGAATATTCTTTAATTTGTACATCAAATTGCAGAGTTCCTTACTCCGTTGTGGAGTGTGTATGTGTACTGTATACACGCCATCTTTGTGGAGTTTGTGTATCGTGACGATTTTTTTATCTTCACTTTCTTGAGACATGAAAGCTAGGCGTATGAGATCTCCAAGGTCTCTGTCCTTTCCTGTATTTTCAACAGTTCACTCTTTAACCATCTGACCTATTATCATGAAATTGTGAACGTTTTGCCATTACAGACCCTTCCGAATCTGATCTAACCTTTTCATTTCCATGAATCTAACAATAACATTGCGGTCGCTGGAGTGTGTGACTAGACCAGTAGCGCTACATAGTGGAGGGTTCTGAAATGTCTTGTGGTAAGGTGCGCGATAGTTTCTGTGCTGATTTTGTTGACTTTCTTTATACAGTGTAAAGCAAAATGGTGGCTGCATGAAATATGTATTTAGCTTTTGGTATGGTGACGAGAGCTTATGATCATTATAACTATTTTAAATCTGATACGGAGATAGGTTATAATTATGTATACATATTCTGTGTGAACTGTTATATATTAAAAGACAACTGTTTATATATTTTGAATTATATTTCTCCACGTAGGCGTATTAATGTCAAGATTTGCTGTTCACTTTTTCGTTCTTAATTGAAAAGGCAACATGACATATATTCCTAAGAGCAGAATTTCATGACGAACGATGTCTGTTCACATTGTTTAAATTTATTTGGAACATAATGCAGTACATCTTTACTTTGTATATGACTTGTGTAGATGTCACGTGTCTGCTGTACTTCTAACGCAGGTACGTGCATCTAATGTCTGTTGTTGTTCTTTTCCAGTGAGTCGTATATTATAACATTACTAGTACTCTTTCTCACTTTAAAAACATCCTCTTTCCCTTACAGGTACGTGTTCTGGAAACAGATGTAGGCCTTTGCACGTGCCACCTAACTGGTAAGTTTGCAGCGGAGCAGGAGGTGCATAAGACGTGTTACATAGTAGAGTTGCTTCTGTATAAGCAGAACCTTATGCAAGCCTGTAGGGGACATGGGCCTGACGTTTCACGCATCATAAATATCGGTGCTTGGTAATAGGTGAACGGTGAGCTTCGCGCTTCGGCCACCTTATTCCCTGGGAAGGAAACATGTACCGTTGTGGAGAAGGCTGAGAGGATCCCAGAAATAATCTGGACGCCGTGACAAAGAAAGCAATTCTGCCGTCTGTCTGGAATCGAACGCCGGTCGTTCAACCCGTAGCCACTCAATTTACTGATTTGTCTCGGCACACATTGCCCAGAAGACATTAATCAGATTCCTTTATCGGAACATCCAGGTCGAAGGTATTGCTCACAGAATGACGGGGGACTTACCATGAGAGATCTATAGAGCATCAAGTTTTCGTTAAGCAGAGCTGCACGTTAGTGATGTACCGTAAGAGCACAGGTCTGCAGTAATGTTGCAGGATATACTATGATTGATTTGCCGTTTCAGCCGGTCATAGTGGCCGCGCGGTCTATAAACTCTTCGCTCGCTCGAACGCTTTGATCGTGGGTTCGAATCCTACTCAAGACATGAATGTCTGTGTACGTTTATTCTGTGTTTGTGTTGTTCTGTGTAGGTAGTGGCCTTGCGACGGCCGATGCCCTGTCCAAGGAGTCCTGTAAACTCTGTATAGGATTAAGGTACTGGAAAAGCGGCCAAGGTCCAACAAAGGACTGCAGAGCCATAGAGAGATACGTGTAGATTCACAGTTTCTCTTAATGAAGAGATATGTGTTAGTCCTCTTCTGTAAGAACAAAATGGTGTACGGTTTGAGTTTCTCATTGATATTGATGTTCATTTATAAAGGTAAAAATTTATAGGGATTACTTAGTTTCTTGACTTAATCCATCATCTGATATTCTGAATGAACACGTTAGGGGGGACCGGCGCAGTAATGTCCTTATAACGCAACAGAGAGAGACCTCTCGACAACGCGTTTGCCATGTCAGTCCCTTTATGTGATAAGCAGCGTCTTGTATTCTAAATAAACTCGAACCTGACCTTCTGGGGACAATTTGCGTACGGTTCATTGTTGGTACAATATAAAGAATAATCCCAACATAACGTGAAACTTGATACAGACCAGCCATCATACAGAAAATAGGATTTTTGCCTGTAATCTGGGCTTTCTTCAGTCAGTACGCTGACCTGCAAATAACCTCTGCGTACCTGCAGGCTTTTCCGACGTAGCACGTGTGTCGGCACATTGTATGTTGCGGCCTTGATGGAAACGAGCATGAGAGCGCTGGCAAACATGTCTTAAGAAGGTAAAATAAAAATAGAACAAATACAACTTTAGTTCTTATTGAAGATGAAGGTATCCCTATGCCGAAAGCATGAAGACTTATGGGGGAATGGATGTATACCTCCATAGTTCTTAACTTTGGCACTAGATGGAAGTGAATGGTCGGCGAGGAAGCAGGACCCCGTACCTATTGTTTAGGAGGTTGGGTGGGTCCCAGAGGTGATCTGGACATTATTTAGAGAGCAAATCCCTCGCCCCTGTCGGGAATCGAACCCCGACACCTCGGCCGCCTAGATCGCAGTCTGATCTGCCCCGGCTCAAAATTCTCATTAGGCTTTATAATTTTCGATACGATGTAGGAAATATGTAAATACAAGAAGCAAATTTTAGAACAGAGGATCCTAACCTAAGTCCCACGGACCTTGTGCAGTAAAGTTTGCTCACGACTGGTATAAACTGAGAAACAAGAGTCTAAGCAAAATAGAGGGCTGAGGTCGGTGGGTTATGTTTCAATTGCCTGCAGGAGTACCCTTCGCTAGGTCCTGACAACGTTTGAAGCGCAAGCTTGTTGCGAGGATCTATACGTCGGAGTGACGAGATAATGTTTGAATACATGACGATGTTCTGAAAAGCAAATACTCATACGAGTGTCGGAAGCCATACTGAGTCATACTCACATTACATGTGCGCGTAATGTCCAGAAGCTTTGTAAATTAAAGTCAACATAAAGGATTTGTGTAAGCTTCAAGTGCTGATACATAGGATAGCAGGGCTATTGTGTCCCGGTGTTTGTCTACATTAAATGGGCAACCTTTTTTTCTCTCTCTCTCTCTTCTTCAGTGATTGGAACAAAGTGGACGGACATAATCTGTCGTAAACTTGATCTTTAACATTAAGCGGGCTTTGAATTGGGCAACTATTTACGCAATATGAGCACCGCCGCCTCACCTGTGAAGTAGCAGGCGTTTAAAAAGTTGCGCCACTGCCGGACACTAACATAACCTCTGATGTACCGCAGTGGAATGAGGAATGAGCCAGAGTTCAGCTGCGCCTAAGATTTGCTTCCGAAACCGTGTTCTTCAATACCATGTGGGTATCTCTATGCTCGTGCCCTATGGATGATCCGCTGAGCCCGAGAGGTGGTCTAAACGTGGTGCTTCTGCCGATAGTCGATCCCCAGCTGTTTTTCAATAATGGGGATTTAAAAGTCTCCATGGGACTGACAACTGGTAACCTAACCCTACGAGAAACAGATGGGTGGGCATACAGCATGTAGCATTTTTTGGGGTGCCTGATTCCAGCTAGAAAATTCTTTTGTGTATTTCAGGTGCGTAGTACATTGAACTGAAGAGAAGCAGCAAGTATTGGCGTTCAGTTTACCGTACAACGCTTTGGTGTTTGTGCCAGACATGGATACAGGTGGTCACAGGAGAGAATTAACAAGGGAGGATGTATATTTAGGTCTGCCATATGTCGGGGACGAACAACAAAACTGGGTCATCAACGGCCATGTTTTGAGTTTAATTAGTAATGGAATCCTTTATCAGTTTTGACTATATCATGCATAAGGAGTAACATGGAAAATGCACTGCAGTCACAGCTAGTAAACAAATTAGCAGACATTTATACTTTTTATGGAAATTAAAATGTTATAATCCTTAACATACATATTTACCGTTTTCATTTGTTGCCTACTATCAGGAACGGGAAGAGAGACTGAGGTTCTCACCAATCAGAATTCGTGACACCATGCCAGGATTAATATTGTCACATGCTTGGAATCCAGAAGAGTTACTGCCATGGAAACGCTAGAACAGACCGTTGCATAAGAAGTAATAATAGCGGTATTGTAATTCTAACAGTGAAGCGTTGCGTAGAGATGAGTTTTCACGGTTACGACGAATACACGGAGAGTCCCCACAACGACAACGCAATAACAGTGGGCCGTTGCGTAGGAATTGCAGAATCAACGAAGCGGCTTTTCCCCGGTGATAGACAACAGAAGGTTCGCTGTGTAGCAACCGCCGCAGATATATAACAAGGCAATGCATTCGCCGAGTTAGTCCTGGGATAGCCGTCGCCGAAGACAGTTGAGATCCAGCCACGGTCAAATACAGCTGGAACCTATTCGCCATACGATATAGAATAAGACAGCAAGAAGTCAGTTTTCAGAAGGCCGCTGCCGAAAGCAGTCTAGTATTGGCCGAGATATAGTGGAAGCAGTAATTGTGATACTGCAAGTGATAATAATTGTAAAGCGCGTGAGCGTATAAGTGAAACACAATAAAGATTAGCTAAATCCGAGACCCACCTGAAGTTATTTGTCGCGTGACATATCCAACACGTGACAATATATTTAACGCCAACTTTTGGAACTATAAAGTATGTTCCTGCAGCGCTAATGCTATTTGATAGACATTTTAAGAATTTTTCTGTATGGAGGCGTGTTGATGAAGGAGACGAAAAGAGAAGCCGGTGCCTGCGGGACACTCTCACTGGGGGACATACATACAAGGACCTGACCCTCCAGGTTGGGGCGTGGACGTAAGGCTGACGAGCTTGCTATGCAAAAAGAATTGTAGCGAAATCTAAAGAAATGAAAACCGGATGGTCTAATTCCATACTGGTCTGGCAGAATCTTCTAAGGCCATGGCTCAGAAAGGCCATTTTGATAATAATGGTTATGATGATGATGACGACACATTTTCTTGCAGTGCTCATCCACACACAGTATTTTATAAACAGCCTCATACGACCCATTAGTAAACCTATAAACCTTGTATATTCAGTTTTTCTCTGAGGCTCTCTCTCCTATGGACACTTCGAAATATTTCTGTCCGGCCTGCAGTAAAATATTTCACATCCGTGACGTGTGTGATGGCGTGTTTACAGAGCGCAAGTAATATTAGTACTGATCGATTTGTACATCGCGCTGGGCAGGATTATTTCATTTGATATGCCACTTCGTGCTTGCTCTGTGGCAGGAGACACAACGATTATGCTTCGGTACAGTTGTGCATGAGGAGCGTGTTGCAGGTGTGTAGGCGAGACTGACCACGATACCGATGTCTCGCTGAAACGTAGCTATAAGTCATCATTTTGATAGCTGTAAAGCAGTAACAGTGTGGAGGCACAGTACTCAGATAGTGGCTTTATCAAGGGTAAAAAACACGCCTTTGTATAGGCTACGAGGATTTTATTGGAGTGTTCTAATCAAATATGTATTACACGCATACAGCAGATGTGACCATTCTGTATTTTCATACATACTCGGATGGAATTAAATACGCTGTAGGGGCGTATGGTGGAAGTGGGGGTGACAGAAGATGTTTCGCTGTATTATGGAAAGTGCCGTTCACAATGTCGGCGCATTCTAAGGCATGAACTGTCTTCGCTCGCTCAAGCACTGCGATCGTGGGTTCGAATCCCACTTGAGGTATGGATGTGTGTGTGTTTATTATGTGTTTGTGCTGTCTTGTGTGCAGGTAGCGGCCTTGTGATGGGCTGATCCCCCGTCCAAGGAGCCTTGCCGACTGTGTTGAAGTTTAAGACATCGAACGCCCAAGGTAATTATTATGTAATGTAATTATCAGTCTGCTTGCACCTGTTCTCACTTCTCTTCGCTTGCGAATTTTCTTATTTTTCCTTCTACCCTGAAAATGGAGGCGATACGTTCCTCCGAAACGTCGGTTAACACCACATCTACACGGTGCCACATCTTAATTATCAGAAATCAACGTAAATTCTTCTCTGGTGTTAGGACTCATGGTCTCTTTCCGATCGGAGTTAATCTGGAACTATGGATCCTACTGACAGCTGGTAGGACTCCTCGGACGGCTGTTGAGTCGTGCCGCTAGGCTTCTATCTACACAGTACGCAGGAGAACACAGGCACAGAAGTAACGCAGACACCCATGCGACTAGTGAGATTCGAACCCACGATACCAGTGTTTGAGTCGGCGAAGACATTCCATCCCATAGACCGCGCGGCCCCTGTGGTCGGCAACAAAAATCCGTAGGCAAATATTTTTTAAATGTTTTTTTTTTTCATTTTCAACAGTTCCTCCGCTTAATGAGATCTAGAGCTTTCTCCTTCAAATGAGAATATCCTCTTCTGTCCCCAAGGATATCCAGCATCTTATTACGTCTTTTTCCTCGTCTTCTGGTCGCATACATGGTATCTCTTTGGAAAGAGACTATCCAGGAAAATTGATAATGTGGTAGTTTTTCAATTTGCTTTCCACATCGCAGTACAACAGCCGTTCAAACCATAAGCATACTAATAAAAAGAGATTGTCTTCCTATCGTCTACTCCTTTAACCCCAGAGCAAGTTCATTGAAATGAAAAGGAAGACCTCGAACGGAACTCGTAGAGCAAGAAACTGAAAACACATTCAGTATTTTAAAGCCATCATCGTTTCTTGCTAGCTTCTACGTTACTGCAGTCTTACAGCGCGGTCAGGCCGGTTCTGATTTATAGTTTCTGGTGTTCATACCTCTTCTCCTCACTAGTTGACCTCCTGAACCCAACCGTCTTTCCTAGTGACGCTGTGAAAGACGACTTTTGTCCTAATGGTTCAGAAGATGGAATGGTCAGTAAATTATCACGATATATGTTTTTGTCCCGTTAGGCCACATAGTATTCTGCAGGCCAAGTATAGCTCCTGTTTATGTGTATATATATTATATATATATACACACACCTCGGGGCACGGTTTATCGATATTGATAAACTGGGCGTAACCCGTTCATCAGCTAAAGTTCGAGGCTTACCTGGAGACTACAAGACGCGCCACAAGTTTATTTGTGCGTTTTTTTTTTGTATTCGTTCTTTATTTTTATGAGGTAACGGACACTATGACAAGCAGCGCAAATATCCATTTTATGTCCAGTTAGAAACTAGTTACCCACAAGGCGCAATTTTCAAATCGAAAAATGAAATGGTATGTTGTCTTTTATGTAAATGTTTCGACTGCTAAGCAATAGCTCAATTTACATAGGAAATACAGCGACGACGGCGGTAGTGGTGACGAAGACTGCGGCAAGAGCGATAATAAAAAGGCGAAAAGGTAACATCTCTATGCTTAACCAATTACACCATGAATGCGTATGGGGGAGTGGATGTATACATCCACGTTTTATTGACCTCGGCACTAGTTAGAGGTGAGTGGTCAACTTCACGTCCCGGCCACTTTACCCCCCGGAGAAATTTCCCACCGTTACCCATTGGATAGAAGGTTGGGTGGACGTGGAGAAGAGAAAATTCTTGACCCTACCGGGGCTCGAATTCCCACCTCTCGGTCCTCCAGTCCGTAGCCAGTCGCTGTACTGTCTCCGCTATCCCGGCTCCTGCTCTAACTACAATAATTACTAATTCCTGAAAGAAACACGTTGCAGGATACGAGTGTAGGTACGCTGTGAAATTGTGCACGACTGTGTGTATGTTTTCTGCTGTTTCTGAGGTAACAAGGCCAGACGTCGAAGAGGAAGAAGTGCGATCGCTGAGGGCCAGAGTTCTGACAGACATGTGATGGATATACCACACACAACACGTATTGCCTTTTATTGATCCTTACATTTCGTCACATGACATTGCTACGTGCACGGCACAAATGCCGATGGATTTAGATGAAATACCTTCACCCAAAATTGCAGTTTTTTTGGTTCATAGAATACCTTTACTTCCGTCTCCTCATCCCTAATGGCGCCGATGTCTTACGAAGATATAAGCACGTGTCACTGGCTTGAATTTTGACTTCGTTTTAGAATACTGTATTCCATTTTCTTTTAGTGTGTTCTGATTGGCCTTTTACCACTTGCGTTTGGGTCTCCTACACCTGGCCAGTAGGCGGGATAGCGCAGTCAATTTAACGACTGCCTACGAGCTGGACGACCGAGGGGTCGAGTTCGAGTGCTGGTAGGATCAAGAATTTTCTCCACATCATCCAGACCGGCTCTGGGGTCAACCCTACCTCCCATCCAATTGGTACCGGGGGTTATTTCCCCTGGAGCAAAGCGGCCGGGGCTTGAACCTGACCACTCACTAACTGGTACCGAGATCAAGGAAACATGGGTCTATACGTCACCCTCCCACCTTCCGTACGTTTTCATGGTGTAGTGCTTAATTAGTTAAGGGCAAGGACAACTTTATCTTTTTTACTCTTCCGTGTTATCCTGTCTATGATACTTAATGCATTTTCCATTTATCCTATCGTAAAATGCAAAGCAAATGCAAAGCTTAACCCTATGCTTAATTAAACAGCACATCAGGAAGATATATGGACGAGTGAGGCCAAAGCTTCACGCTTTCGTCACCTCGGCACTAGATGGGGGTGAGTTGTAAGTTTCATGCCTCCGTTAATGTAATCCTGGGGAAAGAATTCCCCGTGCACATTGGATGAAAGGCTGGGTAGATCCCAGAGTCAGTCCGTACTCTGCAGAGAGACGAAGTATCTTGCTTGTGACGGGAATCGAACCCCGATACTCTGAAGTCCAACCTGTAGCCATTCAAGCAATAAATTTCCTGTTACCGATTTATAGCGGTTTAAAATTTAAACCATTGCCATTTTTTTTAACTGTTCATTTCTCATTACTGTGTAATATTTAATTTTTATTGCTTGTGATGTCTTTTACACGTTACTATGACTGACAGATACAAGGACGTAAGTAATTTTACATTTAACACTTCTGTAAAGTTACTCTGTCTTCATCGACATAATTTCCGGTCCATGGAAGCCGGAGCGATAGTGTGTGAAATCATCTTTATTAAACGTAATATGATTAACGCAGAATGGAAGTAACAACGAAAATACTTAATCTGAATATTTAGTTTTTGGTTCTAAATTTGTTTTGAACTGCACTTTCGGAATGTGTCCAGGAAGGAACTTCGGTGTTACAAGCTGGAGATATGAAGCCCGACCGTTCACAAAATGTGTGCCGAACACTTGAATGAAGGGAGAAAGTAAGATGAAATGAAAGCGAGAATGAGACATGGAGAAATAAAGTAAGAAACTTGAAGAAATGTGAGCGTGCTGCCCACGAGAGGCGCCGGGTAGCCAGCGTGGGTCTGCGTGGGCCCGATTTCGCAGTTGTGATCTCCGTCATAACTCACAATAAATATGGACATATACTGTACAGCTTTTTATGTAGAACTGTGAGCGTGTTTTAAATGGAAACCTGTCTGCATCGGAAAATTATTCAAGCCCCCGTGGGATTACGTGTATTCGGATTTGGTGTATTTTATCAGTCGTTTATGAACGATAAGTAGCCAGATCTCATTCAGTATTTCGTCGAATCATGACCTGACACTTAATCGAAAAGAGGAAATGTCTTTAAAATGCCTTTGTATAAAGGTGAAAATGTAAAGCTATCCCTGTACTAGGCCGTGAAGGCCCATAGGGTTGTGAGACGTTGAGGCTCCCACATTATCTAGACAATCGCCTCAAAGATGGCGGTAAGGTTGTCAGCCTTACGCGCCGACCGCGCTTTACTCCACAAGGAAATTATTTAATTAATTCCTGGTACTTATTTCTGTTTGAGGCTGAGTCAACCCCAGGGCCATAGTGCGGCTGGAAGGATTAGGTGAATTGAAAAATATCCAATGACCTCATCCGGACTTGAACCCGCGACCTTCCGGCTTGTAGCATAGTCGCTCAACCAACAACGTTACCGCGCTAAAAGATTTGTAGAGGATTATATAAACGCAAGAGGAATGAAGTAAAAAGTTACACCGACGGCAAAAAAAAATCCAGTCTCCAAGTCTTTCTTCTATAACCACACATCGGAGGAATTACAGGAATTCAGTGAAGGAAACTTTAGAGTCGCCTCTATATATGGTCCTGGTCGTTGCGGTGATTTGTTGGATCACTGAAGCAAAGTAGTCCAATCTTAGGAGCTTGACATAGTGAACATTCCTTGGTATTCGTGTAAATAGTGTAATTTTATCTAATTATAAGCGTTCTTTGTTCTGCTGGAATATAAGTGAGAAGTTCCATTAATTGGAGAGATAAGCGTAATTTTCAAGAATTTAAGTCTTTAATTGTTTTAATTGTAGATCTGTCTGTTATTTTGTTTACGTGTTTTAAATTAAAAGACACGACATCCTCCAGCTACCAATCCAACAGAGCGTAAGACAAAGTCCTTTCTTTCCAAAGGTGTTATTATATTAAAAAGTAAAACAAAATGTCTGCTTCACCATCCGCGAGACGAACAACATTCGACACACAGACTAGCACTACGTTCCCAACATCTTGACTTTTTTTAATAAGATGACAGTTCTTCTGAATGTCCGTAATCAAGGAATCGCAGGATCTTATTCCCGCTGCCTTGACGGAAAAAGAGCCTATAAGAGAAAGAATCCTACAACGAGACATCAGTTCGTCTTAAGGAAACACGAATGTTCCTATAGTAAGTACGGGATAACGTTTACAGTTCAGTACTGCTGCCTACTGCTAACAATGCTTTTTTTTTTCTGTAGTGGGTTTAAAGGCTCGAGTTTAGTATTTTCAGAGTTTAAGTTGTTTGTGTGAGGAGGGGGAGAATTTCGTGGGCTCGCCTACGTCTGTCTAACGATTGAATTAATGAATTAAGCGGCAACACACCGGAACTACATGCCCTTTAATGTCGTCATCATGAAATATATGAGATTCACATCGACTGTATATGTTGTAAATCTTTTATCTAAGATTTTGTATAAGATAGTGGTGTTCTGATATTGCAGATAAGATATTGCTAACTTTATGAACACTGCGAATACTACGCTACCTTCAGGATTAAAGTGTGTTTATCTGATAAAAACCATAAAAATCCGTGGCTTGAGTCCGCCAGCGAACTATACCGACCGAGCGACCGCCGCTTGTCGACGAAATTAGTGCCAACTTTAGCGGAGTGTTTATTATCTCATACTAAACATAACTGACAGTATATAATACTATAAGTAATGTATTATAGACCTTAATAAGACCAGTAGGCCTGTTTTATCTTGTAGCCTTCAAATTTGTACAACGGGCAGTTTGAATAAAATTGAATTTCGGTTGCGCGGAGGCCGAGAGACGATATTGCCATTTTGCGTTAAGTTTACCCACTGCACGCAAAGAACGCATAAAACAGAGGCTGTATAATTTAACTCGAGGCATCTCTTTCCAGACCGAGCCTCAAATTTTGAATGTACGTATATGCTAACTTCATTGCTGCCACTAGCCATAGTGTCATGAAGTAAAACAAAACAGCCTTCTTCAGATGGTGATGTTTTTTATTTATTTTCTTGAGGAACTCGAATAGAGTCCCATCTCATGAGCAGCATGTCAGCTGTCCGAGGTAATATCTCCAAATAGGTCATATCCTTTCCAGTTCACTTTGAATAACCATACGAAGTTATATAACCTCTGCAGTTCATACAACGTCGATGAATAATACTCGTATTTATACAATCAGCGGACTCGAACAGCATGAATAACACCGCCTTACGGCTGTGCAAGGATCTCCTAGTATTTTCACGATAAAAGATTTATACCATAGGAACATGGTCTCATATAAACGCATTCTGTAACGGCCGTATTACATAATCCATTTTCATACACGGGCGAACAAGACACAACTTTAATTGGTAAGAGTGATGGAAAAGTGTTAACATTAATAAAATATAGGCGTATAATAATATATCGAGGAACGTGCATGAGTAAATTACAACATTCGGAACATCTTTTCAGAAGGCTATAATGATTGATACATGTCACGTGGTAAGATTGCTTTCCCATCACAGATGGCCTAACTTCAGTTGACACATGTCGTGCGCTTCGCTGGATAAAGAATTCAGAATTATAATTACATAAAAACAAACTACAAAGAATGGAGCCGTTCGTAGGAGCTGATAGCCACTCAGTTTTTCAAGAACTGCCTGGTCTTGTATGGAAACGGAAACTCATTACCGCGTTCACAGGAGGCCACCACTAGAGTCTTCGTGTGTTACACGCGTCTTACATATCGCTCCTGTCTTATTCTAGATTTTGTAACTAAAGTTTGGAGAAGAGCACAAATTATGAAGGTCCTAATTGTATCATTTCTCTGTCCTACCGCTTTTTCATCAATTACGACTATATGAGGGGGCTGTGCGTCAGCTGCCTCTTAGTCTGTGGTCTTTTTTTTTTTGTTCGCGTAGTTGTATACATCATTAAATCGTGGATCTCTCTGTCTGCATTCTGTGAGCGCGTGGCCCAGAGTTTTTCAAAATGCCGTGTTAACGATCGTTTTTAATTCGTTCTAGATATAGTTGGTCCTTATTTGTCCGAAAATTCTAATGTAGGTTGGAATAATTTTCAGTGGATCTACTTAACATTTTGAAGCTTAACAAAAATCGAATCGGAACAACATTTCGTTTTACTCTGTTTTGTTTTTCCCTTCATCCGAAAAGTGACCAGACAACGAATTTCTTACAACGAAATGTAGACAGCAGGCAGGGCTCTGAGTTCATGGATCCAGTTTTCGTAAAACTTTCATAGGGTTTAAATACTCGCGAATCGAATAGTACATAAGGTTATCGTATGTATTGTTACGTGCTATATGACGTCCATCGCTGCGCAACGGCTGCAATGGGAACGCATTCTTCAGCGACAGTGAATAAATGGAAATTGTTGAGCTCCCACAGCGACGAATTGAATACCAACAGACCGTTGTGTAGGAATATCCGTAACAACGAATGAAACCAAACACTTCTACAAGGTTTCATGTATTGAGTAAGGCTAGCATTTCCTAAGCAACGGATTGTTCGTTGCGTAACAACGATAAGGTATTCCCTATTCCATCCCGACGCTGGATATATGAGTGCAGCTCCGGCGAGAGTTCAGTTCAGTATGGGCCCGTGTGGAGGCGGGTTCGAATACCTCCACCGTGACCCTGCGAGTCGTAAGAGGCGACGAAAAGGGAAGTCTTAGATTTGAGACAGTAATATATGATCTCGACTACCAAGGGACTCGGACCCGAGAAAGACTGCGCTGGCAAGGACCAGCAGCATATACAAAAGACAGACCCGTCCTCTCGTCAGAGAGGGCGCCCACAAAAACAAGACCGTAACTTTCAAACAGTAATAAAGATGTGGTCGCAAGGCCCAGATTTGTGCTCTATACCAAGACAGACTGGCCGACTGACCGACTGACCGTCGGTCGTAAAATCAGACTCAGACTCAGTTCAGTATCACAAGTGATTCCGAGTGAAACCACTTTGTAAATGACAGTAGAGATTCTGAGTTTTGTACTCACAGTTTTGGATTCGACTCTAGCAGGAACAGCTCTTCGACAAGGGACCAAGACGCTTGACCAAGGATAGCGGTGCAAGTAATTAGAACAGTGAAGAAGAAACGTCTAGAGAACGTTATAAAAGTGATAATAATTGTACTCGCCAGTGTACAAGTGAGCGTTCAATAAACATGCCAAATCCGAGACTTGCGTGGATTCATTTGTCACGTTACATAGGCAACACGCGATAATATAAACGAGGCATTAAAAAATCACCATGCGCCACAAAAGCAAAAAAATCTCCGTCCCTTATAAATTATTTCTTTCAAGAATTCCAACTGTCTCCTTTTCTTAACTGCAGCGTTGCCGTTTCTCCGATCCCAACATCCGCAGCTGATGTTACGAACATTTTGACGAAAGTATTCGAAAATGAGTTTCATGTCTATCGTTCTTATTTTTTTGTGTGGGGGTTATAGACGGCTGAAACGGAACGTGGCAGGCTGCTGAACCAACATTATGTTTGCTTACACCAGACGCCCCTCATTAGACACCGCCGGCTGTTCTTACCACGAATGAGCTGTGTGTCTGCGCCTTGTGTTGACGTCATTATCTGTGTATCTACCAGACATTAGAGCCTCGCTGTATGTGTATGTATGTATGTGTTGCACGCAAGAAAAGATTCACTCAAAATTCTAGATGTTCCATGAATCATTTGTATATACCGAACGTCCCGGTGTACTGATTGACGCTTCTGCTTCCTAGTCTAAATAAGTTTAGCCCTTTAAAGGCTGGATTTCACCTAAATAATATACAAAATTCAGTTCATAGCTAGCAGGAAACATATTGCTTCTCAGCTACAAAGACGCTGTTTAGGGGAACAATCGCTGTTTGTTGTGGAAACCATATGCAACACACAAATACCCTCTGTCCAGAATGAAGGCATTCAGTATGTTATAGCGGGGGGTACATATATAGTAACAACAGGGTTTTTGAGGGTTATATTTCAACTGACCACGTTATTTTTGTGAGATTTGTTGTTCTCACGGCGGAGAATGTCAGAACCATGGTGATGGAGGAAGCAGACTTCAAAATGTTACTACCCACCTACCACATTACACGGCTTCACATTCCAGAAGACCGCAGTCTCCACAATGTTCGTTTAATTTAGACTCTTCTGTGTTTCCTCTGGGCCCCTTCAGGTAGAACTTTGTTATTATTTTCACTTATGTTCGTCGGTATTACACACCGCGGCATTCGCAAAAATCGCGTTTCGGTTCGTTGTCGGATTCAATCCAAGAATTTGTACACTCTCATTGTCGTAAAGAAATATGGGAAATAAATTTGCTTCACTAATTTTCCACCCGTTGAAGTATGTGGACATCGAATAGAATCCTATGTCGAGCTTTGTCGAACATTCGGAAAACGGAGTTTATTCGAATGTCGGATCACAAGGCTTCTGCAGTCTCAGGCTGTCATGCAATTACCTGGACGTGGCTCTTTTTATTTACCACAATTTGAAATATGTTTAATGCGCCATTCTCTGTCCGACATCCTGGTGTCAGGTTACGTGCATTGTTGCACCACGTCCGGAATTCTGTACAGCACAATTTTAGAACATCTTTACTGTTCAGAATTACAGAGTTTTTTTTTTTTTTTTTATTTTGTCAATCGTCCGTTATTCTAGAAACTATAAAACACAAGGTTTCGGAAACTGGACCCGTTTTCCTAAGATGAAGCGGGGTAGGTGTCTCCTCCTCCTCCTCACCTGAGGATGGAAACAGATCTTGTTTCTGAAACATGTTTTCTAGTTTCTAGAATATCGGATGATGGCCAGAGTCCAAAAACACAGTAATTCTGAGTATTATGCACTATTGTCAAAGCCATTTACAGTTAACTTAATTTTGCTGTGCTGATTTGTCACGTGCTGAAATAAATATACTCCAAATAGAACATATGTCTGCTCTTTCCTGAGTTCCATCTGCATGGGAACGGGCACCAATCAGGCAGGATACCGCTCTGCAGACGTGCTTGACCACTTAGTGATGACATTAACAGGAGAACGATGGCAGTCTGCTGCACCAGTTCTGCACGAGTAGATTGACACTACATTTTGCATGCCGTCATGTCCCGGTGTCATGCATTTTTGAGTATGATTTGCAAGGCGTAATCAGATTTGGACTGCACAAATCTTCCAAATGTTTGTTAATTTAATAAACTCCATTGACCTATACCATTCAGCTCAGAATATTTTGTTTTTCGTCTTCTGGACAGTTATAGTGATCAAGTCAAGGAGGAAGGGATGGGCGGGGCACGTAGCATACACGGGAGAGATGAGGAATGAATGTAGTATTTTCGTGGGAAAGGCAGAAGGAAGGGAGCACGAGGAAGACATAGACATAGGTGGAAGGATAATATTAAGACGGATCTTAGATAGAATGGAATGGTGTCGACTGGATTGATCTGACTTTGGATGGGGACCAGTAGAGGGCTTTTGTAAGCACGGCAATGAACATTTGCTTGAATCAAATGTTTGGAAGTTCTTGAGTAGCTGTACGGCTGGCGGCTTCTGCAGAATGGCTCAGCCCCATGGAGTTAGGCAGTCAGTCATTGGCGTTTATACTCATGTATTGCGTGGACAGATCCTGTTGCAGGCGCGTCTGCTGCAGATACCGCATAGCACTGAGTCAAATTCTCATTGCGTTCTCATGAAAGCGCCACACTGGAAAATATTTCATATAAGTTGTAGATCTTAACGAGCTCTCTGTTTCAAGTTATGTAACGGTTTGTGCCATGAACCATTTTTTGATACAAAGTTCTGTTCGACCTTTATGATGGTGGTGTTGGCAGTCAGATTAGGTAAAAGGTACAGTTGTTTTGTTTTTAAGCATTACGCCTTGAAGAAGTACTGAGGAGCGGATGTACAAAATCCACATATAGTTGTCCTTGGTACTAATTGGAAATGAGTGGTTAGATTCACGCGATGGTCCCCGTTCCCATTGTATAGGAGGTTGGGCGGGCCCCAGAGCCTGTCTGGACGACGCGGAAAGGAGAAAAGTCCGGCCCTTACCGGGACTCAACTTCGACCCTTCATCCTTGCAGCCCACAGGCAGTCAAATAAGATTCGCAAATATATCTTTGCAAGCCCTTAATTTTCCTCAGACTTTTTAACCATACAGTACGGCTGTTGTACGTGTACAAATGGAATACGAATTAATATTATTTTGTTGCTTATTTCACGACACTTTCCATGTTTAGACAGTGTAATGATGAATGATAAATTGGAGAATATTGGAAGGAAACAGTCGTCGCCAGGTCATAGCACTTTCTTGGCATTTGGCTGGAGCTACCGAGGAAAGTAACGAAACGCCCGTGTCGAGATAGCTGTTGCCTGGACGACGGTTTGGCCCAGCACTTCCCGAATATGTTTAGAACGTTACTGTTACACTAACCCGCTCGGTGAACTAGTATACTCGCCAAGTGACGCTCAATGCCGAATTTTACGGAAATTCGTTCTGAGATGAATTGTGCAGAAAGACGGACACGATCTGAGTGTACGTTCATTAGTTGCAGTTGTTAAAATTATGTAAAGACGCTGTATCAATGTCTGAGTTACGAAAGTTGGCACTAACTTCGCCGACAAGCGGCGGTCGCTCGGTCGGTGTAGTTCCCTTCCCGACTCAAGCCACGGAGCTTGTTTTGTTTGTAGGTTGCGAAATGTGGTGGAGGGTGAAAGTGAATTGGACATGGCGTCTATGAAAGTACTGTCCCATTATTTTCCTTGCGAGACTGAAGAAAACCGCAAAGCACATTAGTTGGATAGGCGACCGAGACAATGTTTGCACACGGGGCCCCCTGAATTCGAAGCAGGAACCCACAAGAAGTAAAATAGTTATAAGCCTAAAAATCATAAATCGAGTAGGCCTGGCGAATCGTCCTGTGTTCAAAAAAGCTAGGGAACACAAGCGGCCGCCATCTGTGAGCCGATTGTCGAGAAGATGTCGGAGCCTCGACGTCTCACAACCCTATGTGCCTTCACGGCCAGTTACGGGGATAGCGTTACTTTTTTTTTACACAACGTGTAGGAAGCAGAATCTTTTTCCGCCCTCTCAGGAGATGGAGACTTGCTCTCTCGATTGGGTTCAACTAGCTTTTTACTTGAAGACGGAGACAAAATTCTGTCCCAGAAACATTGTTTTAAATAAAAAAACGGGACGACCAAATGCGTCACGACTGTAACCCCATTGCACCTATAGGTCTCTGTGGCGATGTTGTTGGGCACACTGACCGTCTCGTGCAATTGTTATTGACTGCATTGAATGCAAACAAATTTTGAGAGATGGTTTCATTTGAGGGGGCTAGCAGCGCATGAAATACAGGAGCTGCAGTTTATGATTAAACCCTTCCGGAAGCATCTAGGTTTCACCCTCCTGCGAAGCCGTATAATAAATACACCGGCCGTGACCGTCCCTCTTCTTCCCAGCACACGCGCATTAATTTCACGCTTTTGTTTGCATTTTATGTTCAGTTGATGAACATAGCGCTTAAAGTCAATTCTTTGCCTGCTCATAGGATCAGTGATACATCCTGTGTTCTCATCAGTTAAATTTGTTCACACATTCACAACCCACTTTACAAACTGCCAAGTTGTCAGATTTTAGGATCAAAATTATTTACACTTTTCTCATTTTTTTCTCATGCGTGCTTCAAATTCTGCTTCATCTCCATACTTTTTAACCCGGAGATAAGCAGCCACGAGGAGCGAATCTTTTTGGATTTAACGTTTGTTCAGCCTTTCACACTTCGAATAGAATCTTCTCCCTCGAGATTATGCATCCAATTTCAATATTTTCTTTTCCGCAAGTAGACATGAGGTCTGTTTGGAGCATTCCAAGAAGTATAATTCCATCAAAAAGTGACTACAGAGAATTGAGCGTATAACCTAATTAGCTTTTGAACACAGTCTCTTGGATCTGTATTTGTCTACTCTTTCTGTACCTTACTTTGGGAAATATTTGTGAATTCTTCTTTTCTGCTGTGTTTTACCCAGAAGTTATCGCTCCTGTTACGGTTCTTGACTGATTGGAATTGGGCCTCTCGAAGTGAATTTCTCATCTCTGGGAAGACTAAGGAATTAAACGGAGTCAGCGAAGTTAGGCTGGAGATGGAAAACCTCTTATTCGTTGCCGTGAAACATGTGAGGGGTAAAGCTGTCCTTGTGCTTAACTAACTAAGCACTACGCTATGAAGGCGTACGGGGAAGTGGATATAGAGATCCATATTTTCTTGACCGCGGCACTAGTTGGAGGTGAGTTGTCAGCTTGACGCCCCTGCCGCTTTACGCCCTGGGAAAGAGCCTCCGATACCCTTTGAATAGGAGATTAGCTGGACCCCAGAACCGGTCTGGACGACGTGGAGAAAATTCTTGACCTTTCGGGACTCGAACTCCGACCCCTCGGTCGCCCCTCCCGTAGCCAGTCGCTATCTCGGCCCCGAAACAAGTAACTCAGCAAGAAAAAACATCCACTTCGCGTTGTATTGTACACTGCGGTGACGATGGAGGGGTTGAAATTTGTACTGGCAAGAATTAATTTGAAATTAACAGTATTGATAGAAGGGGAGAGAGGCAAGATGGAAACGAAGCAGCGCAGTTGGACATCGACGGGCTCTGGTGCAGTTGCTGTTATAAGTTGGTGCCGAAGGTTCTGAGAGAGACGACTGACGTCACTTCATGTGTTTTTGTTATAGTGGAGTTTTTTTCTTCGTGATTTCAGACGAGGAAGGCGTTTATATCCTTCCCCCCAAATAGTCACTATGTGACCCGATTACTGTAACCTCGACCTCAACATTGCACTTCTATCTGCAGTCGCTGTAGAGTTGCAGAAAAGGAAACATTGGAAAAGTTGTTTGTTTTACTTACTCAATCCGTTCCTCTTATACCTTACGGTGTCGAGGCTGTTTCTTCATTTTCATCATTTTGCAGACGGCAGGACTCCTTGGACGGGTGTTCAGCTCGTTGCAATGCCTCTACCTAAACGCAGGACAACACAAACACGGAATAAACACATACCAAACATCCATGCCTTGTATTGTATTCGAACCCACGATCCCGGCTTCACAGCGAGCTAAGACAGAACATGCCTTAGACCGCTTTGCTACCATGACCGGCGTAGTTTGTTTTAATAATATCATTTTAGCAGTTCTTTGAGGAGGCCGTAAGGTTTGAGAATTACTGTGTCAATACTGTGTCAAGTACTGATGATTTCATTGTTCTGTTTCGTGTTAATGATGAAGGGTGACAGAAAAGTGGAAAGCTCTGGTCGAGGTCTGTATTAAATGCACCACGCAATTGTTAAAAGGAAGGAACATACCTGTGGGCCAAGCAACGCTGTGTGAAGTCATTATCTGCAATTAAACATTCATCATCGCATGACACGGTACCTTGCGGACGGTTCTAACTTCCCTAGGGGGTCGCGTATCCGTGTTACATAAGACACTCTGACGTCAACCCTACCGTGTGTTACGTTACACAACCCTGAATTTGGTAGAGTTCTTCCGGTGTATCCACAAATAATATCAAAATAGTGCAGAAACTTTTTTTCTACCCAGCAGAAACAGGGGACAAGCTCTCTGCCAGTTTCTGTTGGTTTCTTAGATGACTTACTCTTGCATCCTGAAGATGGAGATGATATTTTCCCCCGAATCCTTTGCGATCTACTTGGAGTTACAACCCAAAAGACCCAATTCTTCACAGTTACTGCCGTAAGAAACTCAGTTTCATCATTTGGACATGCTCATATGCTTGTTTAACTACGAGAGTTTCAACTTCGCATATTGCAACCGAATCATGACATTCAGCATTTAAAAACGTACAAAACACAGATTATTCTAAATAAATATTTCTCCTTAAAAATACAAAATACAGATTGCGGAAAGCTCTTCCAAATAAATAGACCACTTCTGACAGGCCTACCTACCAAAGGATTAGTATTGCACGCAAACGAGTACATGCTGCCCTGTTCCCGTGAATTTACGGTTCACCAAACGATTTTACTGCAGAAGGAAAGAAATAAATCAACATTTTTTTTTTTAAATAACAATCTTCACAACTTAAGTCACCGGCAAATTCCTCTGGAGGCGGAGGAGGAGGGAGGAGGGGGTTCGGAATTTTATAGAAGATTAGGAGGGGGGCGTGATACCTAGGGTATTAAGAACCACAGTCCTAGACTCTAGTGGTTTCGGCAGTCGAGACAGCTTCGTTCACTAGCGACATGTTTATGGCAATACGAGTGAGGAACTAGATGTTGCGGTGGAAGTCGCCAGGATATTTATGACAGTGTTGTATTGAAATTTAATTTTGCCAGACCAATACAGTTCTCCGTGGGTTAAAATAATTACTAAGCCAGACAGTTCACTTTCCTTGGAATATCCTTACGAGCTGTACGCAGGATGAGAAACAGTTTCTGCCGCTATCCTGTGACAGGTAGGACCACATGGGCTTTATCTTGTGCTTGAAATAAGGGCGTGCCATTCGAAGCCCCCGCAGTTTCAAAGCTGAGGGTCAAAGACACGAGTTTCGTGAGTGAGAATGTTTGCATAATAAATTTTCATCGCATGTTATAATAACCCTCTGTGGTACAATGCCGGGTGTGTTCAGATAGTCTTCCACTGTTGTGTCAGACGTGGTGGTATGGATACATTTATTTGCCCATTTTTAAATTCAACTAAAGCCGAAATGAGGTTCACGATGAAATTAGAGGAATAAATTTAGGAAATGCTTGTTATATATCACCGCAAGAAGCACCATCATTCGTTTGTTTTTCACACTTACCATGATGATTTTTTCTTTCAGCCATCGTTAATTAGACGTTTGACATATTCCGCTTTAGAATTAATGAAAGAGGATTTTTTTACGCATTTGTTAGGCGTCTTAGACAATGGGTTGGCTTATAATAATGTCCCTATCTGTACAAACAAGAACACACAAGAAAAATGCGGAAATTTGGAATTTGACCTCACGGTCCCAGTTTCAAAAAAGACCTCACGAGTCTTAGACCTCGTGGCCATTGTCATCGGTATCAAGAATAGGCTGAAATAGTTTTTCCAACTGTACTGACTATGGTGAACATTGTTTCTTGCATTGAGGGAAGAACATAAATTCTAAATATTTGGCAGAAAGCGGCCTCAAACCTGCTTGAACATAAAACGAATGGAAAAGTGGGCAGTTTAGAATGGTACTACATAAGATGAACTAAGCGATTCAAATATACCTCATTGTTGTTAAGACGATGAAATCTGAGAGGGCATGGTTCCCAAATTTTGGAAATGAGAAATGTACGATGGAATGTACTTGCTGCGAGGGAAGGAACTTATTGTAAAGCGGCCGTTTGGAAGTTCTTTTAGGACGAATCTTCGGGAAATGGGGTTTGAGGATTGGAAGCGTATGAGAGAGACTCCTTCCATCGCCAGTATTGAACATGAAGGTTGTACTAACAGAGAATTAGTTCATCTTTTGGCACTTTTATGAGAAAACGCAGTACTAGCATGAATGACCAAACAAAATGTTGTCACGTGTGAATTCTGAAGGGTTCTGACGATGGTGTATAACACTCGGGACTACCGAGTTTTTAGAATTTGTCCGTCGTTCGGTATTCTGAAGAACTAAATGTTTCGGAAACTGGCTCTCTTTTCACCCTCAAGCGAGAGGTTGCGAGGTAACTGTTCTGTTGGGTCTGTTAGAAAGAGCTTCGTGATTGAGGTTTGCTCTTTTTAACGGACCCAGCAGAGCAGTTGTCTCCCATCCCTCTCCTGATGACGGAAACAGATCCACTTCCCGAAACGTCATCTTCTTTAAAGCCGGGAGACACAAGCCCAGAAACCTAACAATGCCGAATATCGTCTCGTGCGGAACAAGAGCGTGATGGTGTACTCCGATTTGGAGTACTCGTAGTTTGCGATTACATCTCTGATCATGGTGAATCCCTGATGAGCCACCATTTTCGTTGATTGCTTTAGTAATTATTCCTGGCAGCTAATCAGCAGTTCACATACTACACTCCAGTATTATTTGCAAGACTCATAATAGGCGATGTGGCCATTACGCTGCAGGCATTAACCTCTCTACTTGCTTTTCGTTAAATAACTAACTTTACTGCTTGGAGCAGTTCCTTCTTAAGACGCTAATAGTTGCTCGCCTAGTCAAGAAAATTTTTGGCATTTTATGGAATCCTAAGGTTCAGGTCTGTATTCAGGAGAGTCCGCCAACAGTTCGTATCCTCAGCCAAATGAATCCAGTCCTTACATTCCTGTCCTTAATCTTTAACATCCACTATTTTCCCATCTACGCCTAGGTTTTGCTTGTGGTCTCTTTGTCCCACCGAAACTTCATATATATCTGTTTCGCTTATGCTTCATGGCACGATCATCTCGTCCTTCCTGATTTAACCATCTGGACCATCTGTGACGAGAAATATAAACTGTTAAGCTCTTTATATGGCCGCGCCATAGCTCAAGCGGTTAGTCGCTGGCTTCCCACCGCGGCGGCCCGGGTTCGATCCCGGGTCTGGTCAAGTGGGATTTGTGGTGGACAAAGTGGCGCCGTGGAAGGTTTTCTCTGAGTACTTCGGTTTCCCTGCCAATCTTCATTCCACCAATTGCTCCACAATCACCATCACCTGTCATGGGGCTTGTACAATAGGCCAGAAGTGGCCGCATTACAAGGGCCTTAGTCCCACCGCACTAGCAGTAAAAAAGCTCTTTATATTCCTATTACTGCGTGCCTCTTAGATTTTATTACTCTCCTCAGTATTCTGTTCTGTAATATCCTCAGTCTGTGGTCTTCTCTCAACGTGAGACATCACGTTTTGCACCCAGACAAAAGAACAAAGTTATACTCTTGTGTATTGTAATTATAATAATGAAATTACCGCTGGCGTATGAAGTCTGCAAACTACATGAAAACAGATCTTGTAACTTTCCGACAACAGTGCGCCCTCTAGCTTGTAACAGACGGACACAGTCTGCACTTTGAGATACAGTGTTGGCATTCTGTAGAAGGTAACGGACATATACGCAAAAAAAAAAAAGTTTGTTTCATCTGACAAGGGTGGTGGCTACTGTGGCAGTAAGTTTGGTCATTGTCCCGCGTAGTTTGATCATGTGGAAATTAACGACACTATCCCGACATGGGAGGGGGCACGCAGTAGCATAGTTGGTTGAGGCACAATGCTACAACCCGGAAGGTCGCGGGATCGAATCCCGATGAGGACATTGAATTTTTTTTTTCAATTTACCTAATCCTTCCAGCTGCACTGTGGCCCTGGGGTCGACTCAGCCTCTAACAGAATTGAGTACCGGAATATTCTTGGTGGGTAAAGGGGTCCGGCGCGTAAGGCTGACATCCTTACCGCCACCTGTGAGCTGATTGTCTAGAAAATGTAGGAACCTCAACATCTCACAACCGTATGTGCCCCCGCAGCCTGTTACAGGGATACCATTACATTTTACTTACATTTTCTATCCCCACATGGGAAGTGCGGGGGAGAGCCCTCTTCAGGATACTGTCCCGGCATTCAAATGGAACAACTGAGGAAAGTATTATCGATACTTTTATCCAGATTTGAAGTAGACATCTCCGGAATACATGGTCGACGCTGTGCCAGCCTGCTTGTTGTGAACTGTAGAGACCTTATTAGTGGATGGTGCATTGGACCCTTGTTCTGTAGTGGCCACTTCGTCGTAATGAAATTTTAGGACAGTTCCATTGCGGTAGGATTTCTTGTACATTCCACAATCGTTTATTCTGGCCAACAGCTGGAACCTTCACTAACAACCTTAATACCCGCGCCTTAAGGCAGTCCTTCGGCTATCACGTTTCATGTAGTAAATTTTGTTAGAGTAGCCTAGCTTAAGACTAAATATGTGTTATGATGTCAGACTTTACATGTTTTCTCCAACGTGTTCTAACACAAACACCGATTCACCTATTCAGCCAAGATTACACTGCTTTTTAACGACATAAATTTCTTGGTGCTGAGAGGGTCAGTGAAACAGCGATCCATGTGTAGGCTGTGGTACATAAATATGTGTTGCACACTAGGAATGCGTCTAGACGCCTACAGTCGTACCGTTTTGTAGCAAGACAGCACTTCTTGTAAGTAAGCTTGACACACCTATAAAGTCACATTCGTTTTCGAGAAAATCGTCATCTTTTCAGTGTCACATTTCATGTAAATACTAAATGCTACCGAATTCTATGTTATTATTCATAGTGCTCCATGCATGTACTTCAAGAAATAAACATGAATGGACGGATATGGGTGCATTTCGCGAAATATCATGAATCCATTGGTATGTGATGTAAGAGTACCATGTACCCATGCTTCATAGTAGGATGATCATAATTTGAAATGTGGCGCGGGAAGCAGCTGTCCTCAGTCAGATCTTAGTGTCATGTTTCACTCACACTTTACTGAGACAATTGCTGAATATAGGTGATGACCACTTCCACACTCATCGTGTCGAATAATTAGCGTATTTGTAATCATAAGTTGGTAATATGCCGATCACGGTAGCCGAGAGGTCTAAGGCATGTACTGACTTCGCTCGCTTGGAAACCGGGATCGTGGGTTCGAATCCCACTCAGGGTATGGATGTTTAGTTTGTGTGTATGCGTTTTTCTGTGTCTGTGTACAGGTAGAGGCCTTACGACGAGCTGATCAACCGCCCAAGGAGTCCTACCGAATGTGTAAGATCTAGACAAATTGAAGTGAACGGAGAAGTTCATGGAGGTAGGCCTAGGCCCACTGGGGCTGTAGTGCCAAGGGGAAAAAAAGTTGGTATTATGAATGAAAAATCGTCATAAAATATTGTAACGTGTAGTTCCGTTGCTGTGCAACAATCGCGAGAGGGAACATACGTTGCTCGGTAACGGCCGGTAAACATGTCAACAATACCCGGCCTATCGCTAGGCAACTGCACGGTAAACGAGGCCCTACGGCAACGGATACACATGGAACTGTCGAGTTTTTTTTGGACTATAACAGTGGAGGACGTGTTTTCTGTGTGGTTCATGCTAAAATGTTATACGCAGAGTCAGTCGAGTTCCAGAGCAGTTGCCCGTGTGGAGGCAGGTTCGAATACCTCCACCGTGACCCTGCGAGTCGTCGGAGGCGACGAAAAGGGAAGTCTCAAATTTGAGACAGTAATATATGGTATTGGGTAGCAAGGGACTGGGACCCGAGAAACACTGCGCTGGCAAGGACCAGCAGCATGTACAGAAGATAGACCCGTCCTCTCGTTAGAGAGGGCGCTCACAAAAAACATGACCGTATCTGTCAAACAGTAATAAAGTTCAGGTCGCAAGCCCCAGTTGGGTACTTTATTCCAAGACAGACTGGCCAACTGACCGTCGGTCGTAACATAAGACTCAGACTCAGACTCAGACTCCAGAGCAGTAGTCGTGAGCAGTTCAGTAGAATCAAATGACGTGGAGTGATAATTTTACCCTTTACCCTCTAATCATCCCGCCCAATGCAGACTTCTAATCAGGAATTGTATTATTTCATAAGAAAGAACTTTTAAAATTCTTGAGTTCGTATCCTAGAGCATACCTGCCCTCACTCATAGAACTGAGACCTGCTTGAGAAGCTGCCAATTGTGCAGCTACTCACGACTTCTCAGCATTTTATGGAACCAGAAGGTCCATTACCGTGTTCACAGGAGCCCTCCACTGGTCCCTATCCTGAGCCAGATGAATCCAATCCATCCCATCCTATCTTTAAGCCCCATTTAATATTATTCACCCACCTACATCTTTGTCTTCCGGGTGGTCTGTTTCCTTTTGGCTTTCCCGCCAATATCCTACATGTATTCGGCTTTGCATTCATTCGTACTACACACCTTGCCCATCTCATGCTCCTTGACGATCATTTTAATTATACTTTGAGAAGCATACATTTGTTGTGGTGACGGTTTAACATAACCGCTGTATATAAGTTTGGAGAAGAGTACAAGTTATGAAGGTCATTATGCAGTTTTCTTCAGCCACCTGTTCATCTCTCTTCGGTCCACATATTCTCAACACACTCAGTCTGTGTTTCTCCCTTAATGTTAGATGCCAAGTTTCACACCCATGCAGAACCAGAGGCAAAATTATAGTTTTGTATGTTCTAATTTTTATGTTTTTAGATAACACACGAGAAGACAAGACAAAAGGTTCTGCATTGAATGGTAGCAAGCATTACCCTAGTTCATTCTCCTCTTAATTTCCTCCTGAATCAGGTTTTGATTTGTTAAAATTGTTCCATACCTGCCTCCAGGTCTGTTTCTGGAACGATGGTAGTGAAAATTGAAAGTTTCCCAAATGTAGCGGACGTGACGAAGAAAAACAGTCTGACAAGACATCAGTAAATGAAGTAACTGGTACGTAGAAGTAAGAGAGATCTAATCGTTATGTTTACTGTCCTCCACTGGACCGGCGGTTTGCATTCTCGTAACAGTTTCATACAAAACAGGACACATTTAACATACTCACTGGTAATGTTGTATTTTAGCGTCCTGTTGCACTGATTCGTATCCATAATATATATATTACCGTCTTTTAGTGCACACAATTTCACTTGTCACTTCACACTACATGTTTCCGCGTCATTCTGCCATCCTCAGGTGTATCACTCACCTTAAACCATTGCACTGCCTGCCATCAATTGTCCATTTATGAAATGATATAAAATGTATGTTCGTTGTTCAATATAAAAATTTATATATTAAAACTTGTTAAGCTCTATCATCTTACATGTCGTGTATCAAACTCGTGTGTAACGTCATTCATCCGCTATGGGAGTCGTTCTTCTTATACGTCCAGCAATACAACGCACGCAGCCACATTGACCTAACAAAAATGGCAGTCAAAGAGGAAACTTACTGTAAGAATTTAAAAGAAATATTACGGCCCACCTGACATGCCACCGGCATCGAAGTAGGCCATGCTTCGGCATTTAAACACGACACAAAGACTATCCGGCAGACTGAAATGGTAAACGTATAAAGCAGCGGGATAGAGTATATTGACTTCATGATTCAGGGTGTTTCGTGACCAGTTGCTAATCAATCAGTCAAGGATTCTTCTGTTTAGGAACCGTAAGGTTTATCTTGGGGTTCACAGAATCCCACCATCGAACCCTATCGTGATTCAAATCACTTCACATCTTCATAACCAGTAGTTCATAGATACCATCCTACCATCTATGTCTGTGGCTCTCAAGTGGTATCTTCCCTTGGGATATTTTAATCAGGTTTGTACACGTCTTGCTTCCGCCGTACATAGGCTGTTTTAATAGCCTAACAGAAGTCATTGTGAACCCCCTCATCATGTTACAGTTTTCATTCTCTTCCCTTTATGTCTTCCACGTCCACAGACTTCGTGCTCAAACTTATCCGTTCCACGCCTTTCCTTGCTTCAGCGAGCAGCCTGAGTTTCACACCCACAGAATGCAATAATGTGGAAGGATGGTGTTTTAGCCAGAATATAAACACACGTAAGAAAACTTCCCGCCCAGGTCGCGAGGGATAATCCGGGTCGTCTATGCGTGCAGATACCCCACCGACTGATGGATGGGTAAAGGTAAATTTGTCCCTGTGCTTAACTAATTAAGCACTACGCCATGAAGGCGTATGAGGGAGTGGATGTATAGATCCACATTTTCTTGACCTCGACACTAGTTGGAGTTGAGTATTCAGCTTCACGTCCCGGCCGCTTTACCCTCGAGGAAAGAGCCCCGCGGTACAAATTGTATAAGAGGTTGGGTGGACCTCAGAGCCGGTTTGGACGAAAAATTCTTACCCCACCGGGATTCAAACTCCGATTCCTCCAGCTGGCCGACTGAGCTATACCGGCTCCACCTGATGGATGGGTACCGATAAAAATCTCGTTTTCATTTTGTTTACCAGCTTTCCAAACAATGCTGATATTTCATATGCATTGTAAGGGCGTCCTGCTGTAAATTCTGATGCGTTGGATTGTCCAATGTGTCTTGGGAACATATGTAGAATGGAGAGTAAATAACGCTGTTCATGTCCGGGGACATACCATGCAGACGGCCTCTCATTGTCACACGTGCTTCCTTGCCTCTCCAGGGCCCGTAGGAACCGAAGCAGATATAGTATTCTGTCTGCTGACTGCTATCACTGATGACGGAAACGACAGGCTCAACGACCGGAGTTTGATCCCCCCACTAGGATGGGTTTTCTCTCTTTGTCGTCACGATGAGCCTCGTATCATTTGGATACCAAGCCGAGTTGGGCGTAAGAAGCCGGAGCGCGTAGCTGGCCGCTCATTTCCATCTTGTGTTGCAATTAATATGGATCCGAATGACACCCATCATCGTGTGATGACGCAATGGCTTGGCGTTCAGATACTTGTGTCTTTTACAGGAAAGAGTATGAGCACCACTTCCACAAGAAGTGACAAACGTAGTAAGGACTCTGTTACCGTCAGTGGAGCTCAGCACTGAGATGTTTGCATGGCCCACGCCTTTCATATGCAGTTCACGAATTTTCTAGCGCGGAGCTTTTACCACGTTTCTTGACCTTCTGTTTGTATGAAATTTCGAAATGCAGACGTGAGCCACTTTCGTGTTAATGTGTGTCATGTGTTGAAGTTCATGTACCATAAGTGGAAAGAAAAGCTTGCTGCTACTAAATTAGACCGGCAAGAGATGGCGTGTCTTTACTAAGAGAATCCGAGAGCCTTTCTCCCTCCCTCTCCTCCCTATACCAGAACCCACATCAGTACATTTTTTGTTGCTGCCTAGGGTACGATGAAGGGGAGTGGAGCGTGTTCAGTTGAGTGTGTGATCAGGGCTATGTGATAACCGTTATTAAGCCACCGGGACCACTTATTGTAAGCTGAGCTGCAGTCGCTGCCAATTAACTTTCTCAAAGGACACCGTTGTCAGGAGTCGAACCAGAAACTGAAGAATCTCGTGTTCTGTAATGTGATGTAATGTAGTTCAGTACAAGTTCAGCATTTCAAAATAACATACTGCATCCATCTTCAGGGTCGGATTGTCCTCTCCTTGCCCCTGTGGTTGTCTCTGATCTACCCAGGCCCATATCAAGCCATGTTTTCCATACGTGCCCCACTCAACTAGCTACTTGCTTGGCTTCCTTTTCTACCCCGAAGATAATGCAGTACGTTCCTGCGAAATGGCTGTGAACTTCTACCGGACAATACAGCCGTCATCATAGAAGATAGTATTGTGAGGACCTCGTATTTCCTCGCGTTGTTTTGCCCTCCTTATTTCACGACTCTTTCTTCAACTATCGAAATGTTATATAGTCGAACAATACGATAAGTTATTATATTTCAGCATCCCGTTGCATTGAGGCACTGTCCTTATTGTTAAAGTACACGCCAATAATGCAATACTGACATCAAAATATGTCACTCAGTAAAAATGTATTTTGATACTATAAGATTAAAAGATATTTCATACATTAAAAATGATTAACAGAACTTCTGAAATGTAAAAATACAGTAAATACATGTAGAACCAGAGACATTTCAGAAATTCTGTTAATCTTTTTTAATGTATGAAATATCTTTTAATCTTATAGTATCAAAATACATTTTTACTGAGTGACATATTTTGATGGCTTTTATAGTGTTGCGTTATTGACGTGTACTTTAACAATAAGGACAAGAAGTTTTAACTATAACCGCACATATTGATATAACGAAGCAAGCAGCAAGCATGCAGAATTGGCCCTAATGCGTTTCACACTGACTGGCATTTAGTCTTAAGTTCATGACGTTTACTGGCGCGGCTACGACGCGTTCTCCTCCATAGTTTTGCCTCCGGTTAAAAAATGAAACGGTCTGAATAAATATAGTTTCATTTCCTGATTTAAATATAATTATAATTCTACATCTAAGCCTAAATACCAGCAAATAGCCAGCTGATGTAAGAGTGACACAGTGTTCGAAATTACGATGATTTGTAATTATTAATTCTTGTATATTTTCTCGAAAATGAGTGCACATGTCATCCACTAGCATGAAACATACAAAGATGTTATTGATCAGTATTTCATGTTTGAATTACGTTTGTCTCGTAAAGTGGGTTACATTTTACTTGTATCAGAACTCAGCATCATATTACACACTAATATGTTCAAATGGACTTGTGTTTATTTCACCTGTATGGGAGAGCTTAGGGTAGCCGATTTGAGCCACACTTCGCTGTATTTCCTCCTGCGCTCTCTCTTTACCTTCCTTTCACAGGCAGCATTTAATAGACTGCATGTGCAGAAGGCAGCTGCTTCTAAACATTTCCGAATATAGAAAGCATTAATTACAGGAATTAAATGTGAAAAATACTGTTATCATCCTAACCGCATTTTGCGATGAATAAGTTACACAAACCTCAAATCTTACAATAAGTTACACAGTTCCTCTTTCTTAACGTCGAGTCGACGCTGTTTGGAAACACTGGAGCGACAACCTTGCAGCCAGCTGACTCCATAGAGAGATTCCATCCCTAGAAGGTAATAGTCACTCAACTACTCAAGAAAATTCCCCGCCTTATATGGAACATGAAGGTTCATTACGGTGAAATTATTTTCTTGTCCACAGCGTCCAGGCTGGAATTGGAGCCCACCTAGCCTCCTATACAATGGTTCTGGGGACAAGGCGGCAGAGGCGTGTAGCTAACCTCTTACCTTAATCTAGTGCCGAAGTTTTCGCCATATCGCTTCCCCATACGTATTTATGGCATAGGGCTTAAGTAATTAAGTACGAAGACTACTTAACTTAAGTCATTTCGGAAAGTTGTACCGTTTCTAATGGAACTGACTCGGTTTTGGCATTGAAGGTTGACGACTGACATTTATTGTTACATTCACTGACAGACTGTCGATCTGTCGTCTTCGACGCCATGTCTGATATATACCGGCTTTAACGGATTTGATGTACATGTTCACAGGTTCGAAAGATTTTTCTAAATTCACGCATATGGAGCTTGTTACTCAGTTTGCTTGTCAATCTGTATAGTCATTGTATGCTCGTATGATGCCTAGCGTGACAAACACATGCATTCAGTTTCACGGATCCGTGAATGTGAGTGTCACACCTGTCAGATATAGGCCTACAAATTGTCAGCTTGTCATGGAAACAGTCAGCACTACTAATTTTTAGCGAATAATCCCCATGATACTCAGATGTGTTCTTTGCCCATGCAGAAAGTCATGTTCTGCAGTGCGAGATGATAACTTCCGGCGTGTTTAGTACAACAGACCTGAAAATAACAAAATCCTTGGGAAAGCTTACGATGCCAGAGTTCCTTCGAATCTTTCCATCCTCACAGAAGGATCTGCACAAACCTCACATTCACAGGAGTACAGCTTTCGTGTGAAGATCGTTACATAACCTCAGTTTCGCATAGACTCCTGGCGACTTATCTGCGAACTTCAAATTATAATACATGAGCGACTCATACTGATTTATAGGTACGTTTATGGTTGATCATCATACAATATTTTACACGTATGACGGAAATATTGGGAGCCGGGATAGCGTAGTCGGTATAGAGACTGGCTACGGGCTGGACGACCGAGTGGTCGGAGTTCGAGTCCCAATAGCGCCAAGAATTTTCTCTTCTTCACGTCTTCCAGACCGGCTCTTGGGTCCACCCAGCCTCCTATCCAATGGATACCGGAGCTCTTTCTCCTGGAGGTAAAGCGGCCGGGTCTTGAAGCTGACTACACCTCCAACTAGTGCGAAGGTCAAGAAAATGTGGATCTATACATCCACTCCCCCATACGTCTTCATGGCGAAATGCTTAATTAGTTAAGCACAAGGACAGCTTTAGGGAAATATTACGGAACCGGTTGGCGTGGAGGCAGCTCTGTAGTCTCATACTCGGAAGGTTCACATCTTTGCCAGATCCGTTCCTCAGTCCTTATAAACAAGTGCTGGGATAATATTTCGTTTAGATTATGACCGCCTCCTCTCTAGTTCATTCCAGTTCATTACTCGTCTTGCCATCCGACGCTAGTCTCGATACCGAAAGCGTCGCTAAGTAGACCACAAGAGCGAAACATTTATTAGTTGTCCCTGCCAAGAAAAAAGCTTGAAGTGAGATCTTAATTAAAGTTACTGCGACTTACTGCTTAACGATCGCACAGTGCGGTTTTTTTTTAGTGGGGTGGGACTAAGTCCCTTGTACTGTGGCCACTTCTGGCCTATTGTACCAGCCCCAGATGATAGGTGAGGGTGATTGTGAAGCAATTGGTGGAATGAAGATTGACAGGGGAAACCGAAGTACTCGGAGAAAACCTGCCCCAACGCCACTTTGTCCACCACAAATCCCACATGACCAGACCCGGGATCGAACCCGGGCCGCCGCGGTGGGAAGCCAGCGACTAACCGCTGGATCTATGGTGCGGCCCCCACAGTGCCGTTAGTAATGCTCCCGTCACTAAGTTCCCATGAGCACCACGATAGTACTTCTGATACCAGGTAGGAAATCTTCTGTTGGCAGGAGATGTATACCACTTCTCACAAGAATCAGTCAGTCGGGGCAAAAGCTGTTAATTCACAATTGACCAGGAAAGTGGGCACATACTGAATAAACAGGATCGTGCTCTCTTAAACCTATCACTAGTTGCGAAAGGAGAGAAATAGGCTGACAGTAAGTATTATATTCGCCAATTTAATGCAGGCAGCAACGTTAAGATTGCATAAAATTAGTCAGATACTAACTTACCGTATACCGGCAATGAGCACGGACCATATGCTATATGTCTAAAATAATGTCCCTGTTTTTCTTCGAGCTTGTCGACTTAATGTTTTCTTTACCAAAGTTATAAGCTAAAGATTTGTCTTAGGACAGAGTGCTAGTTCCTGTCTGTTGTGTGCTGCTGTGCACAGTGTTAGGGGCAGACTGCTAGTTCCTCCCTGCTGTCTGCTGCTGTCCACGATGCTAGGGACAGACTGCCAGTTCCTCCCTGCTGTGTACTACTGTCCACGATGCTAGGAACAGTCTGCCAGTTCCTGTCTGCTGTATGCTACAATGCACGATGCTAGGGACTGCCAGTTCCTTCCTGCTGTGTGCTACTGTCCACGATGCTAGGGACAGACTGCCAATTCCTCCCTGCTGTGTGCTACAGGGCAAGATGTTAGGACAGACTGTCAGTTCCTGTCTGCTGCGTGCTACTGTGCGGGATGTTAGGGACAAGCAAGTTCCTGTATGCTGCTGTGCGGAATGGGGGGGGGGGAACTTCCCGCCGGGGTTGCTTTCCTCTCTGCTGCCAGGAGACGCTGTCTACCCGTATTCTTATCATAATACCATCCCGACTGTATCGACCTATTTGCGGCTGGTAACATCATGATGTATGCTGCTGCATTATTACATCGCGTTGTCTTATTTCCCGCCTCTGTCTGTCCACCTCATTGTTCCACCCGTCTAGAGATGAGACATTGAATACCTTAAGGGTTGCATGGGCCGGCGCCCGTATTATAGCCAGTAACTCGGATATAGGCCGCGCCATAGCTCAAGCGGTTAGACGCTGGCTTCCCACCGCGGCGGCCCGGGTTCGATCCCCTGTCTGGTCAAGTGGTATTTGTGGTGGACAAAATGGCACTGGGGCAGGTTTTCTCCGAGTACTTCGGTTTCCCCTGCCAATCTTCATTCCACCAATTGCTCCACAATCACCCTCACCTATCATCTGGGGCTGGTACGATAGGCCAGAAGTGGCCGCAGTACAAGGGACTTAGTCCCACACCGCTAGTACTAAAAAAATACTCGGATATACGTGATCTCTTGTGTTGCTACATTCAACTGAAGTGACTTTATACGATGGAACCAGAAATGATGACACGGAGATTGCATAACTGGGAGGGTTCGCCTGACTCACACTCGGAAGAGGGTATGCTGACACTTTCGTTTCTCTCGATACTGCCTTGTAAGTGCTACAACCACATCCCTCCTTCTTCACCTTTTATTATGACGTGTCATTTTGTAGAACGCTTCATATTATATTTGTATTATGGCTCATCTAGCCCGTCCAGGGCTCTGGCCTCTTGTTCAGTTCCGTAATCATTTTTCATAGACGGTAGGACTCCTTGGAGGAATGATCTGCTCGTCGCAAGGCCGCTACCTAAACACAGGACAGCATAAACACAGAATAAACGCACACACATGAAACATCCATGGCCTGAATGGGATTCGAACCCACGAACCCAGCGTCGGAGCAAGCGAAGACGGTTCATTCCTTAGACAGTGCTGGTACTGTCACCGGCACAGTTGATACAACTTCGGAAAATAACCAGTTGAATTGGCACTGATTTTTGTCATTTACGATTTACGTAACCAGGAAGGAGAATGGTACAGGCCTGACAGTCTGCACCTGTATTCTGCAGGGTCAAGTCGAACGTGGGCGTTTCCGAGGCTCTTGGCAGTGTCCCTCGACTTGCCGGGACCCTCAGTAACCAGTTATGGTCATTCAGTTCTGTATAAACTCTTTGCAAGATACAGCGTTCTTTATTAACCATACTATCATATAACTAACTTAACAAGAGGATTCGAACCCTCAGTCTGTTACAAAATCCTGTTATTAGATACATTTGTGTTTGAAAATGTGCTTGAATGAATTCGTGGCGACATAAGGGACGTAAAAAAAAAAGCTCCTTCGAAAAGAGTGGTCGTATGTATACCTATGCTTTTTGGCTCGAAAAGTTTACAGCATACCAGTAATACCTACATGATAGGTATATAGTCTTGCGTGCTGTATATCTAGTGCAGGTTAATTTGGAACCTTTCATGCCTTCCAGTTGCTCCAGCCTTTGTGTGTTTGTGCTGTAGAATTAACGATCTTTCAGACATATTGTTTTTCCCACACTTTACTGCAGTTTAAAATTTAAGCACAGTGGCTTCCATTTCGCTTCGTATCTCGTAATTAGTTTTACTTTATGTCAGAAGTCAGAACGTACACAAATGAGAATCATTTCCCTCGCCTCATTGTATTTTTAACCAACAGTCTTTTTTTTCTACAAAACATGAATACTTTTTTTATTTTCACAAGTATTCAGAGTGTTTATTAAATATTTAAATAGCAAGCGCTAAATAACGCTAGCTTATGAAGTATATTGAAGTATAAAAATACAGAGAAAACTCCGTGTTACGTGTCTCCCCATTGGCTATTCAAAGTTTATCGCGTTGTCCTATTGGCCAGGGTGGCTGTTCTGTTGTTCATGGCAAATTAAAAGTCGAGTTAATTATTTCGGTCTGCTGGCCTTAGTCTCCGAAAAACGCGACAGCCAAGTGCACCTTGATCTGCGAACAACAGCGGCTCAAGTCCTAGCTTGCACTTCGCTGACAGTCTCGACGATGTTAATTCATACTGAAAAGAGAACGGTGAGGTGTTTTTCGACAACGCACTTACACGTATTGCGGTGCTGTGACCGTAGGAGAAACGAACCCTTCAATACAATAGGTACGCCGGACGTTTCCTCCTGTGTTAAGGCATTAGGAACCTTAGCATTTGACTTGATGTTACATTGTTACGCAGTGTGTGACGTGCCAGCATGCGGTGTGTATTACTGTAGACAGTTTAATTGCAGGTTTCTCCTTCAATTGAAAGTCCTACTTTTACATAGGGACTGCCTCTGTGTACATGCGTTTACTGAAGCTGGTACTGCTATTTCGCTCCAGAAGAGCACGTCAGAGGACTGCATATCCATCCATTCATTCATCGTTGGCTCTACAGCCCTTTGCGGGGCCCTGGCCTATTCGTAAGTTTCGTAATATTTTTTATAAAGTCGGTAGGACTCCTTGGACGTGTGATCAGCCCGTCGCAAGGCCGCTCCCTACACACAGGACACAGCACAAACAGAATAAACACATACAGACATCCATGCCTTGAGTGGGATTCGATCCATGATCCAAGCCTTTGGGCGAGGGAAGAAAGTTCATGCACGAGACCGCGCGGCCACTGTGATCGCCAAGGTCTGCATACAGTCTGCCTTACAGGCGTAGACAGGTATCACGAGCAGTGCGAGATTTCTTCATGATAAGAAAATGAAAGATGTGTTGTGAGGCCGATGGGGGAGACAGGTAGTAACATTTGTAGTAAAGTAGAAGCATTGTTTTTCATTTGCTTAATTAAGCACCACTCAATGTAGACAAATGGACGCTGTGGAGGAGCAAATCTATTCCCAATATGGGGAATCGAACCTCGATTCATTTGTCGTTCAGCTCGTAGCGTACTGACTATACGGACTGTGCTATCCCGGTTCCATTTATTTGTAGTTACATTTTATAAATTAAATTTACGTTTTTCGTAGATGCCTATTAAAGAGAAGTCTTCAAAATAGCCACGTATTCGCTGGAGCTGCTTCACCCACAAAAAGGTAAAGCTATCTCTGTAAACGGCCGTGAAGGCCCACAGGGTTGTGAGACGTCGAGGCTGCCACATTTTCTATAGACAATCGGCTCACAGATGGCGGTAAGGTTGTCAGTCTTAAGCCCCGGCCNCTCTTTACCCCCAGGAAGATTCCTGGTACTCATTTCTGTTACAGGCTGAGTGGACCCCAGTGCCATAGTGCGGCTGGAAGGATTGGGTAAATAGACAAAAAAAAAATGACACCGGGATTGGAACCCACAGCCTTCCGGCTTGTAGCAAAATGCCTCAACCAACTACGCTACCGCGTCTCCCACTACATTTATTATGTTGATACTTTATTTATTCATGTTTTATTTGACGCTGCTTCTAAGATCTCAATTTATATACCGTCTAATGATATAATCATTCGGTGAGCAGTGAACCGGAAAGGATGTGGAAGTAAGCGGCTCTGGCCTGTGTTTGGCAGCGTTTCCATGGAGGAACTGAGGGTATCAGGTAAACCTTAAGGCTGAATAGCCCGACTCCGGGCTTCCCAAGTACAAAGGAGAACTAACCGCCCCGGCGCGACCTCAAGTGTCGCAGATTATTCTCTGTAAGCCTGCTTTTCTCCTTCCGGAGAAATATAAGCATATTATTATTATTATTATTATTATTATTATTATTATTATTATTATTAGAGGGGTGGGTTTCCCCATGCACCGCGACCAGTGGTCTATTGTACGCCCCCTCTGTGATATTCTACCAGTCTCTGTACCCTACCGATACTGGTGCGTGCCATCAATCCCGACTCAGCCAGCGAGTTCGGTCTCTCCTGGCTCAGCGGTATCTCTCGATGCTTCCCCCATCTATAAGAGGCGTTAGAGACTACTGTTGGGCGGGAAATGTCCGATCAGTTTGGCTCAGTGATCCCCTTGGGACATGAGGTTCTTTTACGTGCCGTAAAGCTACGACACGGGACCCACGGCTTAAAGTCCCTCCCGGAGGACTTGTTCCCTGAAATTTTCCGCCCTTAAAAATTCCACGACCTCCGCCGATTTGAACCCGCGTACGTTGAGTCATGAGGTGGGAACGTTACCCCTAGACTACGGAGGCCGCTAATATAAGCATAAGTACGTATCTAGTTATAATACAGTATCTGTGAGGTCACAAATGTGTGTATTTACTGTGCGGGAACTGTGTTGCAGTGCCGAAGAAACACAGTGTTGAGCGCCATTTCCAGACTAATCACATCTCCCTTGACGTTCACTGTCCACTTTGTTTTGAGTAAAGAGAGAAAAAATAAATGAACTGAAAATCAAAACTGTCAGCGCAGCAATCGGTTTTCACTGGGCTGGTGGTCAGATCTCAGCATTGCTTTCTGTAAAACTGCTTGCTTGCTTGCTCGCTCACAAAGAAGAAAAAGCCATTTCAGGATGGTGAGTTGTTGAAGGAAGCATTCCTGATTGGTGGTGATTGCATCCCTGAAGGGCTTTCAGACAAGCGTGAGATTATGTTGGCAAAACGAGACTTGTCTGTTATCTTGACAACACAGTTACGAGGAGGATACACGTAATTCCAAATGACTTGGAAATGTGCGATTGGTTCTCACTGCAGTTGTAGTATATCAGACAGCGCACTCGGCAGTTATGGTGAGGAAAGTATTTACCGATTTCAAAGTACGGGTACAGCTACTGAAAATGTTGCCTTTCAAAACCGGAAGATATTGATAACACAGTGAAAGTCTGCGCTACGGAAATTGACATAGCTTTACATATGCTGTCTACCGTCACCAGTGATGGCACCAACAGTGATAGGCAGCAAGGACTATCACTATATTATCCACAAGGAAACCGCGTGCATTAACGTACTTCCATTCGGACGTTTAATGATTGTTATCATTTTAGTAATTAACTCTGTTCCTTTGGCGCCTTTGTAACACCGACTTTTATGTAGGCCCTGCTGGAATATGTTGAATGCAGACATTCTGCTCTTGCCTTACACACGGAAAAACGAAGGGGGAGTGAAGGTAATGCTGTTGCGCCGTTTTTAAACATGATCGAAGGGATCAAGGATTTTCTGAAGTCCGAATGAGCACTTAAGCAACCACGTGACTCATCCTGTTGGTGAACTTGGCTGTCCTTACAAACGTTACCGACAAATTGAAGAGATTAAATCGCAAGCTTCAGGGAAGAGAAAAACACGTGGCTCACATGATGAGGTTGTTCCCGTGCTTAACTAATTAGGCACTATGCCATGAAGGCGTATGGGGTAGTGAATGTATAGATCCACATTTTTCTTGTCCTCGACTCTACTTGGAGGTAACTGGTCAGCTTGACTCCCTGGCCGCTTTATTCCCGGTGAAAAGGCCCTCGGAACCCATTCGATAGGAGGTTGGGTGGACCCCACAGCCGATCTGGACGACGTGGAGAAGTCGAAATTCTTGGCTCTAGCCGGGACTCGAACTCTGGCGCCTCGTCGTAACCCGTAGCCAGTCGCTATCTGTCATGGAGTACGATAAAGCGCCTGTAATTTAATGTGATCTGTTTTCAGCATACTTACGTCACTCTTGCCAAAAACTAAGGAGTTTATATCAAACTCAGTTATGCAGGCAAGCGACTCAGAATTGTGTGTGCGATGCTATAGCGTAAGGATAACTGTGGGCTTGACTAGTCTGCACGGGGTCTAACCAGACGTACCAGCTTACTTTAGAGGTGCTCCTTCCCCACTCTTCTTCAACGAACCACTCCTTCGCCCCTAATTAAGTTAATTAAAAATTAATTGAAAAGCACCAGCAACTCAGCAGCCTCGCAGAACCGAGCGGGCAGAGACAGCAGAACTTCTCGCAGTCATTTTGCTTTTGCTTACAGCCCAGAGGGAGACGAAAATATGATTCATCCTGTGATGTCTACTCTTAATATTAAAACCATAACGTTAAGGGGAAAATATGTACATGCAAAGTTTCCTGCTAGGATTTGAAGCATGGTAATTATTCAGTGCATAATTAAAAGGGTTTCGCGCCATGTCGAAGTGGTTCAATTGCGGACGTTCCTTGTACACTTACTGCCACTTTCGGTCGTGAAAGACTCTGAAAGCTCCGAAACGCTGACATTGCGTTGCACTTACGACTTATAGCGATATCCAGAAGAGTGCAGTGAATATTAACAGCCTCGAAGCCATCCGAATCTCGTGCTGTTGTTGCTGTCCCCATTCGTTTCCAGATTTAGAAATTATGAAGACAATCCTCGTAATTTTCTGCACGGACTCAGAGCCAACGGGATAGCTGCTTCAGGTGTACCGTCTTCTGTGGAAGTTCAAACAAGCCATCGAGCGCACAGTTCATTGATTTGGGCTGGACTGGGTTCGATTCTCGGCCCGGAGGTCACCTATCCTGACTGTGCTTTTACAGCGGGTTCCTTAGGAACTTATATATTACTTGAAAATTACACCTTTCACATTTGCCCTCACGTTTGAAACTGTAATTTACAATCTGCAGTAGATAAAACGCTGTTAAATAACCCGAGCAACAAAGAAACAAACTGCATCAGTTACGTCACTGAAGCGTAGGTGTGTGGGACGAATGTTAGGTCGAAACAAACCTCATCACTCCACACACCGCAACCACAGCCTCTCGCTGGCTCTTGGGTTCGACCCAACCTCAGGGATTTGGGGGTATGTAAAGGTAAAGTCCCTGGGCTTAATTAATTAAGCACCATTCCATGAAGACGTATGGAGGAGAGTGGACGTATAGATGGCATTCTAGACCTCGGTACTAGATGCAAGTGAGTGGTCAGCTTCCCTCCCCGGCTGGTTTACCCTCAGGGAAAGAGCTCCTGATGCCCATTGTGTCTGGTTGGGTCTCAGAGCCGGTCTTGATGCTGCTGAGAGGAGGTCATCATCTTGCCCCTGCTGTAAATCGAACCCCAGTTCCACGCCCTTCAAGCCCTTAGCCCATCGCTGTACTGACTGGACCCATTCGCAGAGAAACAAACTGTTATAGGATAGATTTGGCCAGGTGTGTTCGGAATTGGTCAGATACGTTTCTGTCTTGCCTTCTTTATCTTACGATTGATCGGCCTAGGTTAGGGCGGAATGTTACTTTTTTACTCGTTTGCAACGAAAAGTTTGCCCTGTCTTTGAGAGAACTGTTACGCCATGTGTACATTCTGTAACTTGTTTAAGTGCCAAGACTATATAAAATGGTTGCCTTGTATGTATTGTGGTCTTCCGATACACGGACGGACGGACGGGCACATCTTTTTTCATCAGAAGTAGTTTCGTAAAGGGGGGTTAAACCTGTTTCAAAAGTCACAAATCGAAAACCCGATCAACCTACCTACATTTCTTTAGCACAACAATATTCTACTGAGTACACACCCCCTTTCTAAAGAAATGTTGTCTTCTAGACATACACTCTTACGTGGAATGGAGCTCATACATTATTTCGATAAAGTAGGCTACGCGTAAATAATTTAGCAGGAATCATATTCACTGAAACTTCTTAAACTTGAAATCGATCAGAAAGTCAGACGGCTTGTAGATTTATATTGCTGCATATAAATTCAGCCTTAAAAGGGAGTAAAAGTCCCAACGAGAATGTACCGTCACTCTAAGATGTATTGTGATTAATGAAGAACACCTTGTTTTAAATTGTAGGGGCCATATTAGTGCGAATGACCAGCAGTAAAAATGTAACAGTAAATTTTATATCATTTGTTTTTCATTTACTAGATCTAATATGTGCCACTTTTATCTCTCGGAAAACTTGAGGGGATATATAACTCGGTAAAACTAGGCGTAGGTGGGAAGGGTTTAGTAATATAACCAGCCTTGAAGAAGTAGAATGTGACGATGCGCACTGAATTCATATGGCTCAAGGTGGGATCCCGTAGCAGGCTTCTGTGAACACAGTAATGCACTTCGGGTTTCATTAAAATCGAGAAATTCTCGTCAAGCCGAGTGACTGGTAGCTTCTCAAAGAGGACTCAGCTGCATGAACGTTATTTATGCCTGTCAGCAAGTCAGCTCGTAGAGTTCTCCTGTCACACGTAAATGCAATATCGCAGGGAGTAAAAGCAACGACGAGGATGTGTTGTCACCTTTAAATTGCCCGCGTTATTTATTAACAGTTCACCCGGAAGAGGCCTGTATATAGCATCGAATGAGCGAGAGAGACGCTTGTAAATACGATGTAGTTAGTAAATACGGATCGGAAGAGGAACAACAATCCCGCCGCGATGTAATCTGTGTCCGCCTCGAAACATCATTGGCCGACAGACATACTTATGAAGTATGTTGCCACTCTCATGTTTTATTTGCGATGACTGTTTCACTAGACAACTGCCGGGACGACCTGAAGCTGACCACTCACAATCATCTAGCGGTGACGTTAAGAATGGTGAAGCTAAACATCCACATCCCCATGCATGTTTAGGCGTAGTGCGTAAGTATTATTATTATTGTTGGAGGGGTGGGTTACACCATGCACCGCGACTAATGGTCTATTTACGTCCCCCTCTGATATTCTACCAGTCGCCATACCCTGCCGGTACTGGTGCTCGATATCAGCCCCTGTTCAGCCAGCGAGGCTGGCTGTGGTACTCGATACTTCGCCATCTACCGGAGGCATTGGAAACTACTTGGGGGGGGGGACACTTTTTACCTAATTTTGCTCAGAGGTCTCCTAGAGACATGAGGATCTTGTACGTGCCGTAAATCTACGACACGGGACCCACGGCTTAAAGTCCCTCCCGGAGGACTTGTTCCCTGAATTTTTCCGCTAGTGCGTAAGTAAGTACAGGGATAACTTTTCCTTTTATTCCGCTACATATGTGTACTCAAATTTATGCAAGCTTGCAACTGTACTCTTGATGTGTGGACGTGGTAACAGCGACACATTTTTCTGCGTGTGTTGGGACTTGCTACTTCTCACACAGGCGGTCACGGGGGTTGTTAAATCGCGGCTTCATCTTAGCGGTCCCTTTGAAGGTGAACGAGAAGTCCCCACTCAGAGAAGCCGGTAAAAGCTGCCCCTGTTCTTAACTAATTAAGTACTACGCCATGAAGGCGTATGGGGGAGTGGATATATAGATCCACATTTTCTTGACCTCGACACTAGCTGGAGTTGAGTGGTCAGCTTCACGCCCCGGCCGCTATACCCCCGGTACCCATTGAATAGGAGGTCGGGTATACACGAGAGGCAGTCTGCACAACATGGAGAAGTGACAGTTCTTGATAGCCGGTACCTGTGGTTTAATTGAAGGACAGTTCGGTTCAGGACCCAATGGGCCATTTAAAAACCCAGCAAACAGCACAAAAATCATCCTTCCCAATAAGAGAATCATGTAAACGGTTGGAGTCAAAAGTTTAAAATTTTCAGAATCACTGAAAATTGCCTTCCTTGAAAATATTTCCTGCGTAGCATACAAAACGGTGTCACACGGCAGTAGATACAGAAGAGCCTGCTATTACTTCCGTTCGGTAGGGGACTGAATGATATGGGACCCATCCTGGACTGCGTGGTGAAGAGTTTCATCATTTCCATCGGCAGTCCAACTTTCGTTATATGATCTTTGTTTGTCGGTCTTGTAACGATGCTATGAGGATATAAAACTGTGTGGCGCCGGTTGGTAGGATGATTGTTGAATGGTGTATTGAAAGGCATTTGGAAGCGAGAAGTAGTGAACTAATTTATATACTATCCCGTAATATCTCTGCGCGAACCGAGGAAATCACTAGAAAGCAGTCAGGATAACCGGTGACCCGGCCGAGATTCAAACCGAGCACCTCTCAGATACGAGTATAGGGTGTTACCGCTGCGCCAACGTTTTCGGCTTTATGTCAAATCCAGTACAATATTTGCAGTGAGATTTTCGAAGCTCAGAGTGAATGGTTCCTCAGGGAAAATATGTAGGTCCTACTTCAGTGGCGTGGATGTTCCCGAAATGTTTTCGCTCGTATTCATTTTGGCCGCAGTGTTCACCAGGTCGGTTGGAAATCTGTTGTAAAATTGATTACAGCAAAGTGCTGTTAATAAGACATTTTCGTTATATATCGTAAAATATTTGCCACATCGAAAGGAACATAAGTTATAGATCTTAATATTTATGTTTCATTTGATCTGCGAAATGTACTTGTATGCTTAGCCGTTTCTAAGATTAGCACAGTTCAGTTTGAGTTTCTTGCAAGGCAGGAGTTACAGTATAACCACACTGCAATTGCAATTTGCCTGAGACGACGAGCGCCATTGTTTCATTAATAGCAAGTTTTCCTCGTAGAAACGACAGTTGACTTTTATCCCACTCTCACTGAATGCGTATGCAGTCTCAGTCTTGAATAATCTTAATTTGTATCGTTTTGACGAGAGAAAGAGGAGTCTTGTAATATCTTTTTCTTTTTTATTGCTAATGGGGTGGGACTAAGTCCCTTATACTGCGGCCACTTCTGGCCTATTGTACCAGCCCAAGATGATAGTTGAGGGTGATTGTGGAGCAGTTGGTGGAATGAAAATGGACAGGGGAAACCGAAGTACTCGGAGAAAACCTGCCCCAGTGCCACTTTGTCCACCATAAATCCCACTTGACCAGACCTGGTATCGAACCCATGCCGCCGCGGTGGGAAGCCAGCGACTAACCGCTTGAGCCATGGCGCGGCCTCCTTGTACACTTACTGCCACTTTCAGTCGTGAAAGACTCTGAAAGCTCCGAAACGCTGGAATTGCGTAGCACTTACGACTTATAGTGATATCCAGAAGAGTGCAGTGAATATTAACAGCCTTGAAGCCATCCGAATCTCGTGCTGTTGTTGCTTTCCTCATTCGTTTCCAGATCTAGAAATTATGAAGACAATTCTCGTAATTTAGTATTCTTACAGCGATTTTTGTTGTGTAATGATGTGTGGTTGGATGCTTTCCGGCGGTTAAGGAGTCATACCAGACGTCATAGTTTCTGAATTAATTCTGAATCAGAAAGGTCACATGGCCTGTGATAGCTGAAGAAGAACGTGATGTTCATCTCTAATTAAAACGTAATCGATTTGTGTTTAGTTCAATATTAGCAGGAAGGATCGGTATAGGGGTCGAAACCCATCAAATCTTCTACATTCTACTCTCGGGCTAATCGCTTCACCTTCTGAAAGGACAACCGTTCGAAAACGAAATCAGTCAGTTCTCGAAGTGTCATCTCCTTTAAACGTGCGTCAGGAAATGTTTACTATCCATCACAACTCAATAAACCATTACGAAAGAGACCGAAGTTTGATTTGATGTTCCCATAGCGTTGTTTGTGAAGAGTTAGCTGTGTAGTCTTATGAAAGCCAACCAACGTTTCGATGTCGCAGGAAGTTTGCACATCCCTGCATACTGCCTGCTTCATGCTGCTTTCTTGCTTGAATTACTCTTCGACCCTGAAGATAGAGGTGGGATATTCATCAGAAACGTCAGGCGACTTACACCGGACGACATGACATGCTTCCCAGAGACAGAATTCACAGGAGACTGAAGCTTACAAAGAGACGTACAACTGTTCAGCTGCCAGCATCTGACGGCCATGCCATTATAGAGACTACAGCGTGAAATTGTATGAAAATTGATGAATAATTAACTGAAAAGTATTCGAAGACTTCAGTTGCGCCCTAATCGTGTGTTTACCTGGAGGAAATGAGGAAAACCACGGAAAACCTGTCAGGATAGGCGGTGTCCCGGCTGGGATTCGAATGGAGCGCCTCTCTAATACAAGTTCGGGCCATTATCACTACATCAGCTAGCCTTTATATAATTGGATGACTGGAAAGTGAACACTGCTTTGGCTGAATTGCGGATTATGTTTCACCTGTAGGTTTACTGTGTAATGCTATCTTATGTCGCACTTGTCCCAGATTACAGTTGACTGCCTGGAAGGCACGCAGTATCGCCATAGTTACTGTATGGAAGTCGGTTTAGAGGAACCCATGGCATTAGGAAAGTTGGTGCCTTATGTTCAGGAGATACGTGGATTTAATCGCAAAACCAGTTATCGTGTCTGGTACTTACTATGGCTTTAATGCCGGAATAATTCCGCCTGCCATGCCAGATCGCATCTTTCATAACCTCTGTGAAGCGAGAGGAAGTAGAGCATATCAACTTAACTTCGTTCCCTCGACTTCAGTGTCGTTTTTCCTCCTTGACACGATTCCGACAACAGTTGTTAAGGATTTGAAGTTTAAGCTGGAAATTGGTAATGACGCACATCGTTTCGTGAAGATAATTTAACGTGCTATCTCTGCAGCACAGAAGTAATACTCTTATTAGGGAGGCACTTGGTTCAGATCTTGTCTATTATTGGCTGTCATCTCTGAGAGCAGAGAACAGGATAGAACCTTAACACGGTCAGTTTAGTATCGCTTTCATGTCACTGAATCATCCACTTGGGTTCTTTTCAGTGAACCACTAATCCAGCCGTACTAGTAACTGGTCTAAAGTTCCAAGTATCTTCTTTCAGTAAATTCCCAAAAGATATATACTTGTATTTGCTTTATGGTGTTAGTTCATGGAATGGAATAGACTTCCGTGTCTCTAGATCATAGATACAGCTTCAACTCGACTGAACATCACTTCCTCTTCTGTGGTATAAAGACGGCTTGAGGGAGATTCGTGGTTATCCTGGGGGCAAATGCTAGGACACTGCCCAAGTGTCTGAAATTGCCCTAATTTTTTTTAAAAGAAGAAAGTAAACATAAATACTACGAGGCTACGACATGCGAACAAAACTGGAAGCCCCTGTGCACGTGTTACTCATTGTTGCCACTCTTCGTTCTCATCAGCCTCTTGCCCGATAGGTGGCCGTGGCTTGTATTTCAATTCAGTTTCTACTCAAGAAAACGTTGCGTCTGCATTCAGCTCTGTTAAGTGCTTTGTGGGGAAACAATCACTGCTTCAGAATCATACGAAACACACAGATCCAAAGTGTGGGAATATGAAGTTTTGAATGTTCAGGCTGGTGGTACGCATAGTTGCCACTGTCCTTTAAAGGACCAGTAGCTCATTTGGCCAGATTGGACTTCACGCAGGCGCAGAAACAACTGTTTCTACTGTTGAGATATATCAGAAGGTACCGCTGAAGGACATAGCGATATGTAAGTTTTGAGGTTTTCACGGCGATGACAATGAAGAAAGTCGTCTTCTGGGTTTAGGCACCGTGTATTCTTCGTTTTGGCCGACGTTTCGGTCCTTGGGTTTGTTTGAGCCCTTGGGGATCCTGACTGTCTCCTGTCGAATCTCCTCTGCAGTCTCTTCCGGTAGGGCCATTACAGCCTTTTTCAACCCCACACAGGATGTCCTTAACTGGGATAGAACTAGGGGCTACAGCAAAGTTCAGGCCCTTGCTCAGAGCAGAGTAAGGCGCTTCTTCCAAGGGCACACCACTTAGATTGACCACAGTCTTCCTGTTCTCATGAAGTTGGGGTGGATGTGGTGTCTTCTGCAAGTTGATGAACTTCTTGCACTGTCTAGCTCTCGCTTGGTCACCGATATTAACAGCTTTCTGGGTTGTGATGCGGTCGATTAGGTCCCAATCATCTGCGGACAGGACACGGGCTAAGAGAAGATGCAACTTAATCAGCTCTCTTGAGACAGCGTCCAGTTCTCGCCTTGTGTAGTGGATGCGTTCACGTAGCATAGAAAAGCTGGTGCGTCTGTAGATCCTTTTGGCAGCATCAGAGGATATGTGGTGTTGGAACTGAAGGAAATGAGGTATGATGCCATGGTCTCTGCATCTAAGGAGGAAGGGAAGGTTGCANCCCTTAATCAACACAACACCATATATGGTCTTAATCGCTCCCCACTGCTCCCATTGGTCCGTTCTCCCTAACCCCCCCTGCCTACTTCGTATATAAGCTGCACCTTTCACATCCTATCACCACAGCTACTGCTCTCCGCATTCCAAGCCATTCAACTGCTCTGAAGATGGAGGCGCTACGTTCCTCCGAAACGTCGGTCAAAACGAAGAATACACGGTGCCTAAACCCAGAAGACGACTTTCTTCATCTTCGACATAGCGATAGTTTAGCAGGCTTGCTTATGGTGAGGCCCACGCCACTCTGTTGTATGTTTAGTTTAATCGATTATTTTATGGTTATGTATCAACTCGAAATGTCGAATGGTATATGGCAGGGATTATTGTGACTGGTGAATTGGGTAGAGAGGAGCATTTCCCGAAGAAACGCAGGACGAACACAGAAGACCTCACTCAGGCCAGCCGTGGCCGCTCAGGGTTTCCAGCCGAATACGTTGCGAATATCAGTCACTTTTTATAAGGACCATGATCTAAAAACTAGGGTTCGCTTCGCTTAATGGGGGGTGGAGACCAACTGGGTCCACTCGGCACGGCTGCCACTGATTGACCTATTGTATCCTGCCCCGGGTGATTATGATGATGGAGAATTTGGTGGAATGAACATTGGCAAGGGAAACCGAAGTGCTCTGAGAAAACCCGCCCCAGCGCCACTTTGTTGACCACAAATCCCACTTGACCAGGTTTATTGCACATCGAAACGTAATGTCATGTTTAATGCGTATAGCTTTGCGTTCCTGGAAAACAACTGCTATAGTGTAGTAGGTAATAGCATTGCTACATTTCTTGAGTGCTGATGTCCAAGGCGAAGTTGGACATATGACGAAACTCCACTCCAGAGTTGGTCTGCACGTACTGGCGAAGGCTGAAGAAAATGCTGCCACTGCCGTGAACTGACTGCAGACATATATTTAGAATAATTGGTGTGTTTTTATTTTCAAATGACAGCAATAGCAATAAAAACAAACCGAAAACACTATGCATCTAAATGTTCATTATTGTGAAAGAATGATATTTTGTGTGATATTGTATGCTTACATAGTGTCCGCCTTCTGCAGCACCATTTAGATTTTATTTGTACATAAACAATGTGTGCTAGACGTCATGAAACAGGTTTCGGACCAAACCCATTGTCAAAATTATTACGGGTAGAATGGTTATTTCATTGAGAGCCTGCAATCGTTGGGAATACGATTCGGAATCCCTGTACTGTACTTATGTTTATACAAATTTGACACTTCCAAACCGAACATTTCAAATAGTAGCATGCTACTTATGTATCTGTTAGTGTTGCTGATTTGAAAACGGAAATCCCTTTCCTTTTTAGATTTAAACGTGTTATATTAATATAAAGTACTATTATTATTAAGAGTAATCGGTATAGCGACTGACTACGGGCTGGACGACAAAGGGGTCGGAGTTCCAGTCTCGGTAGGGTCAAAAATTTTCTTGACGTCGTCCAAACCCACCAAGCCTCCAATCGAATTGGTACTGGGGGTAAAGCGTGAAGCTGACCACCTCCCTCCAGCTAATGCCGAGGTCGAGAAAATTTGGATCTGTACATCACTCTCCCGTGCACCTTTATGGCGTAAGCATAAGAACAACTTTACCTTTCACTCATAGTGATGGAGGAAGTGGAGTTTAATTTGGCTTCGTTTCTTCATTTACCAGCGCTTTGTCTCCTGTGTTATGTAGCGGTATTTAGTAGGATTATTGTCAATGACCACACGAGAAGGACGCGTTTTGTCTTTGTCTGGCTACTGTCCCTGGAGTCGCCAGAGAGGGCGAGAAAAATCACGAGAAATCTCAGCCATCTTCGTCGGCAGCTGTTGCAGAGGTCATCGTGAAGGGAAGAGTGACCGCACGCCGGACACTGAATGCGTGTTCGTTGTTCCTTGCGAGTAGACTCCTTCCATGAGACTTTTTACTGAATATTCTGCGATCATTGCATCTTTTCCCAACATTCTGGCGACAGAATATGCTAATCTCACTGAAGAAGAGCTATCAAGTTGCATCCTTTAGTGAACTTTGGCATTTAGGGTCATGTCTGCAGTGACTTCCCGCAGCTAATTCCGTATGGCCCACGTACTGTAGGTCAGTTTCATGCAATTTTGCGCTGAGAACTATATGCATTGGGGTTTTAACTTGGTTTTGACTAACATTGGACTTCGCTGTATTGGAAGAGTTGGTAGCAGCAGGGTAGAGCTTTCGTGTACATGGATTGCTCTGTACAGACAGTAGTAGTAGCCCTGGGGACTGTGTGCAGAACACCTGCCGTAATGTGAAGACCACATCATTAGTTCAACAGGACCCGCGCCGCAGAATGCTTGATGATCTGTTTGTTCGCAGGTCACGGGATCGAATCTCAAAGGCATTTCGTGAATTTCTATTTTGCAAATTATCTGACCAACACGTGATCATTGTTAGTAGTCCATATTGCCTTAATTTGGGTCCCGCATGTTTGAATTGATTGATTCTTCGGTCATTTAACTACACTCATCACGAATTGTAAATAGGCGAGGATTTGGAAGGATGCTGCCATGCTGTAGTGAGTGTATTATTCGGCATTTGCCTAGAGAAACTCAGGAAAAGAACGCAACTTCATGATAGCTGTTAATGCTGAGTAGATCATGGTTAAGACACCCTTTGAACAGTGTCTAGACCTACACCTACCTGCTGAGTCTAGAACAACGTATAGCTTTATCGTTATAGTTGAAATCACCACCATCACCATCATCATTTGTGGGTTCATGAGCGCGGCGTTATGGCTTTCACAACCGAAACCGTAGTGCCCATAGTAAACGGCTTTTGGACGTTATAAATCGTTAACGAACCCTCCAACCAATTAACGGTTCGACAAATCAACGAACCAGCCAACCATCCAATCAGTCACTTCGGTCAGCGTCATATTTTCTTTCTTACCTCTCCTATTAACTTTTTCTGTAATTCTTGTAACTATCTCCTATTCTGTCCTACCTCCACGCCCTCTTTTGTTTCCACCCTCTCTGACGCCCATCCTTATTCATTTGTATGTATTTCTTTCTGCACACCGCTCTTTCTTTCCTTTGTTTCTCTCAGTCACTTTTATGCTGTTTCTCTCATCTGTCTTCTTTTTTTCTTGCATTCCCTTTTCCCCCGACTTTGTTCATTTTTGTTTCACTATTTCACTCTTGCTTACTTCCTCATTCGATATTTCTCTTAACCTTCACTTCCTCTCTTTCTTCTCTCATTCCCCATCTACTTTGTTGTTCTGTACCTTTTTAACTCTGTTCTTTGTCCTCTCTTTCTTGCTTTCTCTAGTTTTTATATCCTTCCTTTCAGTCTTCATTTCTTCTTGCTTCTTCTCTGTTTCGTCGTCGTATTTTCCTCATCATCCCTTTCTTTGGGTATTTTAGGGCGCTCTACTCAGTTCATGTTCATAACATCGGTTTACTGCGCAGGCTGTACCGTAACCAGCCTATAACAAAAGTGAACTTTCCTCCACTGGTGCAGCCGGCCCCATCTCTGTACAAAGCACGGAACATTACAGTCAGAGCGAGACCGAAGGACCTGACAAGGGGAGAAAAAGCCGTTGGAAAGCCATGAAGATGATTTTCCCCGGCTGTTGCTGCTGTATCTTGCAGCATCACGCTCTTCTCATTATACAGCCCGTAAGTAAGTAAGTAAGTAAGAAAGAAAGAGAGAGCTGTAGCTTTCTTCGCCGTATTGCCTTTTGATAATGAAAAATAAGGAAGTAACAATAAGAAGTTTGCTCCAGTTATGGTTTAGGCCCGATTCCTTCCTTCAGATTACTGCAGCCCATCCTGACTTTCACAACAGCGGTCTGATTTGGTTTTTTCTGTTCCGTACGTAAAGTTAGGTCTCAATTTATTATTTCGTTTGCTTATATTGTTTCCAAATGACTTCTCTTTTCTCATTTTATTTCAGTCCGGAGTTCGGTTATTACATTCAGTTAACGAACTGCGAGAATGATGCGATGGCTTCGAGCTGAGTGGCTTGAGTTCAGATCCCAGATCCCCACGTGAACTCCGCTGGGTTCCCTCATTTTTGCCCCCCCCCCCAGCAAAACCGGCAGAATGTGAAGTAGGCTGCTTTACTAACACGCCCCCTGTACGCCGAAGAGTGCGCCATTCCGTGCTATTTAAAATGTTTACATTTGCCGGCAACCTAAACGTCTGAACTGCGATGACCTGGTCTGCAGTGTGTCCCTTTCTGTATTCCGATGGAAGCGTTTGGCATTTTGTCTTATGGCAGCATAGTGTTGTTGTTCAGTCAGATTTTGTCCACTGGATTCAGCTACTCAAGTGGGCGGAGCGTAAACTTTTCTCCGTTCCTAACATTTCACAGAGGGGCGCTTGGGTACAGGGATTTTTCTTTTGCCTTTCTACCTTTATAAAGATAAAGATGTGCCTGTGCTTAACTAATTAAGCACTACGCCATGAAGGTGTATGGGCGAGTGGATGTATAGATCCACATTTTCTTGACCTCGGCTCTAGCTGGAGGTGAGTGGTCAGCTTCACGCCTCTGCCGCCTTACCTCCGGTACCCATTGTATAGGAGGCTGGGTGGGCCCCAGAGCCGGTTTGGACGATATGAAAAAGAGAAAATTCCGACCCTACCTGGACTCGAACTCTGACCCCTTGGTCGTCCAGCCCGTAGGCAGTCGGTATACCAACTGCGCTCTCCCCGGCTCCAAATATATAATTTAATTTGTAGCACTTGAAAAATACGAGTAGCTTTGCAGTCCATACCATGAGTAGGTTTATTATCATTATTATTATTATTATTATTATTATTATTAAGAAAGTAGCCTGTGCCAGTTGGTGGATATGTGTTGTATTATTTTAATTACAGGTAGGGCGAATTTTAGAGCCTGGGTCTGCTACGGAGTTGCTTATTTTTATAGTCGTATATCCTATACCCCCTCGTTGGTGTCTCCACCTTATCGTGGTGAGGGTGTTTGAGTATGCCAAGGACCCTGAGAGCTATACCAGCGGTAGCGTAGCTACTGGCAGGGCCTCCCTTGCTGGACAGGTCAAAGGGTAGGCATCAGACGAAGAGAGACACCGAAAACTGATGCCGGAAGCAGCGTCATCAGCGGCGACTTGAAGCACAGAGAAAATGATGCTCGAGATGGTTCAAGTTCGTATAGCAACAGGCGTGACCAGAGTGGTTTGAACGGCTGTTGTACTGCGATGTGGAAAGCAAATGGAAAAACTACCACATTATCACTTTTCCTGGATAGTCTCTTTCCAAAAACAGAAGATCGCATTAAGTGGAGAAACTGTTTTGGAAGAGGCTGTGGACCTGTCATCTGACAGATTACTGATGAATGAATGAATCCTATACATGTTCTAAGTGCGATCAGCAGAGAGCGACCCGAAGTAGCTGTCCGGCAGACCGAAGTGTGTACATATTCACTTTCTCTTCAGTATCACCGCAGTAAATCGCTGAATCGCTTCCATGGAACGAACTTGTGCCAGCCGACCGTAATCTCAGACTCATGCATTATACGTGTATAAAGCCGCTTCGTGTATGAAAATGCCGCGTGTGACACACGTTGGAAGGAGATGTGTTTGTATACCATATCTACGTGAAATGCGAATATGTGAGAAAAAGATTACGGCTTAAATTAAAGGTGTTCCAGTTACAGTGAGAAAACAGAGAAAGAAACTTCATATAAACAGTCAATAAATTAAGACATGAGGGTTAAGGACCATTATTAGACAGAAAGATCCACGTCAGAGAGCAGAGTGCCCATTGCAGAGAAATAGGATGAAATTGGTGCTAGGCTTTGACATTCTCCTAAAAACTCCATCAAACTGCATTGTACAGGAGACGGGTTTCGAAACCGCCAGCAAGAGCTACCAGAAAACTCCTGAAGAGTATTAGGCAGCAGTGGTCCACCGCTACATGACGCATAAGCTATCTTGACGGTAGCTTAAAACGATTTATTGACGGCGATACTGAAGACAAATTGGGATATGTACGGGCCTGTGGGTTGTCCGAGTCCCCTACCAGTGCTAATCTGAACGGTCAGAGTTAATAAGAGAACCATCAGTCTCTCCCGCCTGAGCGGCCTAACGATTTTGTGGTCGTTCTCAGACGATTGCAATATATAAAACAGTGACTTACTGTATATCAACAGAGATTTCACATTATTCAAAATGGTAACTAACTTTCGCAATGTGGAATATGTAAAGCAATTGGACAACTTCATGAAACGAAGGCGCAATTTTAGCATATCGACGAAGGTCAGACTAATTTTTTCTGGAATGTCGTTCCCGTATCCCTCTTGCCTACTCGCGATATAAAGCCTAATCCATTTGAACGAGAATTAACTGAATCAAGGTTCGGCCACACAGCGCTACGCTATGTTCACTACGTACGCTGTGTACACTATGAGACGCAGCTAACATAGGGAACATAGCGTACGTAGCGTACGGAAGTCTGTGTGGCCAGTCACACTGGCAATAAAGGGAGATATTTTTCTATTCGTATAGCGAACATAGCGTACGTAGCGTGCGTCGCGTACGTAGCGCTCTGTGTGGCCGAACCTTTAGTGACGCGTGTGTTGTTTGCTAAGCAACATTGTGGCTGTTGGCCGCAGATCAGAATAACAAGACACGGACCGAAGAACGGCAGAAGCAGAGAAACAAGGACATGTAGCTAAGAACTGTTATTAATTTCGTGCAGAGCTCTGACGACATGTAACTAGTGATGTGACGGAAGTTTGAAGCAGTGTTGTGGAAAGACAGCGTTCTGTTCCAAGATCTGAAGGCAGTTAATTACTTGCTTTCTCTCTCTTCTGTAACCTGGACAGGTCTGGCAATATCACGCAATGGAACATGCTCGTCGATAGTGTAGTGTATCTACACTCCAGGCGATAGTTTTCTGAAGAGGTTGGCACCACTTCCATACGTATTATTTTTATTGCTAGTGGGGTGGGATTAAGTCCCTTGTACTGCGGCCACTTCTCGTCAATTATACCAGCCCCAGATGGTAGGTGAGGGTGATTGTGGAGCAATTGGTGGAATGAAGATTGGCAGGGGAAACCGAAGTACTCTGAGAAAACCTTCCCCAACGCCACTTTGTCCACGACAAATCCCACTTGACCAGACCCAGGATCGAGCCCGGGCCGCCGCGGTGGGAAGCCAGCGACACAAAGAAAAACGAAAATAAGTCACTGTTCCGAGCTGGATTCGAATCTGCGGCCCTGGTAGACGAGCGAATCGAAAGTGGGAAGAATTATATAAATTGGGCTACAACGCCGTATAGTTCGCTAGTCAACCGACGTTTCGGAGAGATATAACTCCATCTTCAGGGTCGATGAATATGCCAAGAGAGGCTCTGTTTCCTACCTTCTTCACGCTGGTTTCTTGCTTCGCTTATTATTCAACCCTGAAGATGGAAGCGACAAGTCGCTTGACTTTCATCGGAATACACGGCGTCATATCCCAGAAGATGGGGCTCTTCATAACCACGGCAGTGACGACCTCAAGTCCTACAACTGAGACACTAATATTGTAATGTGGTCGAACGGAACTGAAAATCCGACAGGAAAGTGTCCTCCCCAGTAGGGGAGCCGCCGCGGTGAAAAGCCAGCGACTAACCGCTTGAGCTGTGGTGCGGCCTAACTTCCATACCTAACTAATGAGTATTTTGTTTGTTCGTGATGTGCAGTCTTCAAGTAAGATCTGTTAAGAGTTTGTCCGAGTGAATTAATTGGTTTCACTTTTAACTGATTGCTCAGTGAGTGTTGCTACTGTCGGGAAAAGGAAAGCACTGAAAGCCGTTACCCAGCACTGAAAGATGTATTATAATGCTTCAGTCAAATTCTTCTGTACTTTCATTTGGAATTCCTTTGTCTCTTACATCTGTGTTTTTAGGTGAGTTCTATGCTTATTGTTGGCCGATTAGATAATCTAACGACGCCCTTCCAGTTGTTGATGGTGAACGGCGCCAGGCGATAAATTGTTCCTTCAGATCGCGCTGTACGTGTAGTTTTATGCCGCATCAGGATCATTAGGCTCCCAGTTAGTACCCCAAGTTCTCACGGCGCTCACAGAAGTCTATAATGATCAGGTGTTATGTGCCGATCTTGTAATACGAAGTCTCAGAACAATGTTATCACTTTTTGTTCATATTGGACATGTTTAACTGCACAATGAGAAGCTTTATAACTTGTACTTTTCTCCAAGTATAATTAGAACGATCAAGTCAACGACGATGAGGTGGGCAGGGCATATAGCACGTGTGGGGAGACGGGGAATGCGTATAGGATACTGGTGGGAAAGCCAGAAGGGAAGAGCCACTGGGAAGACCCAGGCGTAGGTGGGTGGACAATATTACAATGGATCTTCATTCATTCATCAGTAATCTGTCAGACGACAGGTCCACAGTCTCTTCCAAAACAGTTCCTCCACTTAATACGATCTTCTGTTTTTGGAAAGAGACTATCCAGGAAAAGTGATAATGTGGTAGTTTTTCCATTTGCTTTCCACATCGCAGTACAACAGCCGTTCAAACCACTCTGGTCACGCCTGTTGCTATACGAACTTGAACCATCTCGAGCATCATTTGCTCTATGCTTCAAGTCGCCGAAGATGACGCTGCTTCCGGCATCAGTTTTTGATTTTTTGTGTCTCTTCGTCTGATGCCTACCCTTTGACCTGTCCAGCAAGGGAGGCCCTGCCAGTAGCTACACTACCGCTGGTATAGCTCTCAGGGTCCTTGGCATACTCAAACCCCCTCACCACGATAAGGTGGAGAGATAAAATGGGATGGTATGGATTGGATTGATCTGGCTGAGGATAGGGACCAGTGGAGAACTCGAACACGGTAGTAAACCTTCGAGTTCCATAAAATGCTGGGAAATTCTTGAGTTGTTGCATAATTGGCGGCCCCTGAGGAAGGGCTGAGCTGCATGAGTAAGTAATTGATGTTTAAAATGTCCGCCATTGGCGCAGAAACACGACCTGGAACGCCGAACAATGGAAAAGCATATATCTTGGACGTGGAAACATTAAATTAGGATAGTCTGTGTTTTGTTTATAGGCCCTAATATTATTTATGTCATAACGCAGTGTTCTTGTTCGTGATTTCCAGTCATTCCTGTGTCATTCAATCTACACAGCAGAAAGAACATCATTGAAGACTCAAGAATTATATATATGAATGTCACTTCGTTGACCTATATAGCTCTAGGTATAAAGTTCCGACCGGTCAGAAGTCCGATCCAAAACTCTGCCGCCAATAAGAACTAATATCATACTTTCCTTTCACCATAATTTGAATATCGGATACGACAAATAGAATGAAAACTTTAGTGCGAATGCGTAGTGCAGTCAATAAAAGAGTACAGGTGTGGAGGCTACGTTGTTGGTATTATTGATGTGAGTGATTTATGAGGTGCGCCATTGAGATGACCTCAGATGGCAGATAAACATACAAGTGCCACGATGATTGGTTTGGGCGTTCAGGTAACATTAAGGTTATTACCTCGATGGCATGGTATTAGTAAAGGAAAGGATTTATGATGTGTGCAATTGAGATGATCTCAGATGGCATGACACATACATACCGAGTCTCATGATGGTCGCTTCAGGAATTGGAGTAATATTAAGGGTACTACCTCAACTTGAGAGGCTGCACTGTTGGCACTGCTGATGAGAATTTCTTAAGCACGCCTTTGAGATGACCTCAGGTGGCATTATATACATACCAGGTCTCATGACGTTCGGTTCAGGCGTTTAAGTAACATTACCGTTAGTGCCGCAACAGTTCGAGAGGCTGTAATGTTGGTATTACTGATGGAAGGGAATTATGAAGTACGACTTTGAGATGGTTTCACGTGGCATGATACATGTACCAGGTTTCATGACGTTCGGTTCAGGCGTTTAGGTAACATTACCGTCAGTGCCGCAACAGTTCGAGAGGCTGTAATGTTGGTATTACTGATGGGCGGGAGGGTTTTATGAAGAATTACTTTGAGATGGCTTCACGTGATATGGTACTCATGAAGATTGGTACAAGCGTTCAAGCAATATTAAGGTTTTTTACCTCAGGAATTTGAGGGGCAAGAATGTTGGTATTACTGATGAGAGGGATTTATGAACTACGCTCAGGTGCCATGATGTACACACCAAATTTCATAAAGGCTGGTTGAGCCATTGGAAAGTGAATAGGTGGGGATACACAGACAGCAATGTGATCTATGTATGCCTATATCATGTGCGGATACGGAAATAGAGGTATTAAACAGGTATTTAATACAGTGGAAATGTGTAATGTAATGATAGCAGTTCGACATACGATCATGAAATTGTGTTAGTGACTAGCTCAGAAGACTAGATTTATATGGAACAATATCACTTACGAACTATCTCACAGAATTGAATTATTGGTAGAATCAACGTGTATTTTTGAGGCACTATGCTGCAAGCCGGAAGGTCGCGGGTTCAAGTCCCGATGAGATCATTTTCTTTCAATTGACCTAATCCTTCCAGCCGCACTATGGCCTTGGGGCAAACTCAGCCTCTAGCAGAAATGAGTACCAGGATTTAATTAAATAATTTTCCTGGGGAGTAAAGCGCGGCCGGCGCGTAAGGCTGACAACTTTACCGCCATCTTTGAGCCGATTGTTTAGATAATGTGAGACCCTCGACGTCTCACAACCCTATGGGCCTTCACGGCCTGTTACAGGGATAGCTTTACTTTTACTCCCTTTACTTTTATCAGCGTGTATTTAAAAAATGAACGTGTTTTGAAAGTCACCCACTTCCCCTCCTCTGGCTTGGTGGAAAGCTTTGTGCAGGCAAGGAATGAAGAAACAAGTTCTCTTGTATTTCTGCTGTATTGTCTTTGTCCCACAAAAAGCGCGCGTGTGTAAACCAG
>NW_019728501.1:767870-800408 GCF_002891405.2 Cryptotermes secundus | reverse complement strand
TAGAGGACACGTACGCACGGCCAGAGTTAACACGCGATGAAATCGACAGGACCTAGACAAAGCCAGTTCTGGAATCCTGGGGATTCTATAAGTTCTTGTCTTTCTTTGCACACAGTTCATGAACTGAACGTCTAAAGGGGAAGTAAAATCCGTTTATCTCCAAAACTACTCCATGTTTCCTTATTTTGGTATTTGTGGTGGGGGAGGGAGGGGTACGCATTAAAGCCGCAAGCCGCATTTAAATCTGGTACATAATAGGTAATTCCGTCTCTATAACAGGCCATGGAGAGATGGCGGTAGGTTGTCAGCCTTACGCACCAGCCGCCCTTTACCCCCCCCCCCATGAAGATTCCTGTACACGTTTCTGTTAGGGGCTGAGTCGACCCCTAGGGCCATAGTGCGGCTGGATGCATTAGGTAAATTGAAAAGTACAGTGACATCGGGAACTGAACCCGCGACCTTCCGCCTAGTAGCATAGTGCCTCAAGTGCATGACAAACTACACGTAATATATGTCATACGCATATCTGTAAGTTTTATTTAAATCACTGTCCGATAGAGTGATTTTTAAGAAGTTTTTTTTTCCGAGTTCTCTTTAGAGAGATTTACTGTGGAAGTGTGGACATGTATGTGCAGTGTATGGACAGTGAGACCAGGCAGTATGCATATGTGCAACCCACATCCACCTTCTGGTTTGATTGCGATAACAATTAGCGAGCTCTGTGACAGTCATGTACAGAGGCTTCCATTTACAGTTCTTGTTTGCTTCTAGGGAAGGATGCAATGTACGGCTTCTGCTTTAGGGAATGTCCCATTGACTCTTGAAGGTTTTTCTGTGTTTCAGAAATTATTTAACCTGCAATCTCCAGGGTTAATATCTGAGGGAGAGGTGGCATCCCTTATGTAGAACTGGATGAAGGCAAATGAGTAGGAGCTAAAAGGCGTCTTCGGACAATACCCGTACTGTGCTGCCAAATGCGGGTGGACCATTCATGGTTTTTGGGGTCGGGGGACACCAGTTCTTAGTTCAATTCCCATTTCACTACCTTTTCTCTCTTAGATGCCTATTAAGACGTCAGTTCTCCGTCCAGATGTTTTCCATAGCACTTGCTTTTATTATTCTAAACATTGTATATGTATCAAAACAACCCGCGAAACTTTGATTAAACATTCTTAATAAAATAAGGTTTAATCATTTTTGCTTATATGATCTTTCCAATAAAGTTGGGTGGGAAAAGAAAGCCTACTCGAGAGTGGGATAATGGGTGAAAGTGAAAGTGATGTTAGAAATGAGATTCACTTTATTGTGGACGGAGAGAGGGTCATTCTTAGCCATTGCCTTGCCGCGCCGTAGCTCAAGCGGTTAGTCGCGGGCTACTCACCGCGGCTGCCCGGGTTCGATCCCATGCCTGGTCAAGTTGGATTTGTGGTGGACAAAGTGGTGCTGGGGCAGGTTTTCTCAGAGTACTTAGGCAATAAAAAAAATAATAACCATCGCCTGGTCGTCTTCTGATAAAGAGTATGGTAGTATGAGATTGAAGGCATTCGAATGGTTACAAATAATTTCCTGAAACATGGGCCGCAGAATCGTTAGTGTCTCGGTGCGGAGATTGTGTTCTTACATCAAAGAAAATGCGAACCTTCATTCTGTTAATAGTAGTTGTCAAAATAAGCATTTTCTCTGTTAGGGAATGAAATTCTAAACACTCATTTTGTGGTCGAAATGTATGGTTATTGATCAACCAAGGCTGGCGATGAACACACAACCACAGGCGCTATGCGTTATTGAAGATTATTAGTAGTATCTTTTTCCTTCCTATTTTCATAACCTCCCTGTTTTCGTAGTCCGTGACTGTTGATTATTCCAGTTTCTTTTGATACTTAAAATCCTTCCATTTGCTTGTTATTCTTCTTTCGCCTTTTATTATAAGCCATTTGGATAATGTCTTGAGACCTCCTACGTCCTCCCATTCCTTCTGTAGGCCCAGCGCATTGAAATGAACATTATCAAGACTTCAAATTCTCTCGCGGATAGAGACTCATGTATGAGCGAGATCTCTGTATGGAGGCGGGTTGGAACACCACTATAGGCCCGCGATTCGGAGAAAGTGTCGATAAAGGAACCCAGTACCAGGGGGTATACCTAGGCCAGCCCGTCACTAGGGGGCATAAATGCAGGGACCTGGTTCTCCAGGTTGGGAATTGGGCACTAGGCTGAAGACCATGCTGTGCAAAAAAAAAAAAAAATTACTGTTGAAAGATTCAAAGAAGTGAAAACAGGATGCAGTCTGTCAGAATCATCCAAGGAAGGCTATGGCTGCAAAGGGCTATTTTGCTAGTGATGATGACAGGACGAGAACTATGAAAGTTTAGTAAAGGTAAAGTTGTCCCTTTGCTTAACTAATTATGCACTACATCATTAAGGCGTATGGGGAGTGGATGTATAGGTTCACGTTTTCCTGACCTCGGCACTAGCTGGAGGTGACTGGTCAGCTTTACGCCCCTATCGCTTTACCCAGGAGGAAAGATCCCCGGTACCCATTGGCTAGAATGATGGGTGGGCCCAGAGCCGGTCTGGACAACGTGGAGAGGAGAAAATTCTAGCCCCTACCGTGACTCGAACCCCGAACCTTCAGTCGTCCAGTCCGTGACCAGTCGCTATACCGACTGAACTGTCCCGCCTCCTATGAAAGGTCTGTACTCGTGTTAATTACAGTTTACATTGGTGTAGGTTGTACAGGTTGTGGTCTAGTGGTCAGAGTTCCTGGCTACAGATTCGGAGGATCCGGGTGCATTTCCCGATGATACCAGATATTCTGATCACTATTGGCTCTGGAGCGGGGTCCACTGAGCCTCTTGAGGACAGTTTAGGAGCTATTTCAAGGAAGTAACGGTTCCGGTCTAAACCGAGATTAACGGCCTTGGGGATCTGTTGCGCTGACCACGCTGCACCCTCTATCCGCTAAAGTTGGCACTAACTTCGCCGACAAGCGGCGGTTGCTCGGTCGATATAGTTCGCTTGCGGATTACAGGCCACGGAGTCTGTCTGTCTTTTGTAGGTTGTACATAGGGAGTTCCTCCGTCACCGAGCTGTTATTGCTATATTAATGTATTTAAAGGATTAGGGCCCATGTCGTGACCGGGATTTCAATGTTGATATGTAAGCAGTTACCGCCATTGTCTTCTTATTTACAGTTCCCAGCATTTTGGCAGCTCACGAAGGTTTTTAACTGCGTATGACCACTCATTAAAGACGTGCCATGAGAAGGCGCGAGAAAGTAAGATTGTGTGGGTACGAATCTGATTCACAGAACTTGTTTTTGCTAGTACACGGAAGATGAAGAAAGTTCCTTTAGAACGTCTTATGAAAGTTTAAGGAAACAAATGTGATGGAGCAAGCAGTGAGGGAGACTAGAGATGCTGAATATTGTTCTGCAAGTGGGACGGGGTGAGATGAACATTTACGAGGAGTTCATCTACTGAGGAACAACAGAGGAAACAATTTTCGACTTCGCTTAAGGGGTGAGGATGAGATGGAGGACATCGCTTTCGTCATAGACGAGTATTAAGAGCAACGGGAAGCTGAATGGCGTCGGTTATCTTCCCTCGCAATATGAAGCAGTCACTGTACATGCAATTTATGTGGCAAGACTGCGACACTTGCATGGAAATAACAATACGCAGTATGAAAGGAGAAAAGTATATTTGGAAAGGGGGAGAAGAAGTGAAGTCTGGCTCTATACAAACAGAACTCTCCGGGCTTGAGATGAAGGCGGATAAAGATAATTTGGTTTGGACTGCCTATTAGAATTTGTGCCCTGAAACTGGATAGTGTTAACTCTTGCATCAGTTTTCACTCTACCAATCTGGGCTTACGGAATCGAGCTCTGGGGTTGCGCTAATTAGATATATCAGTAATCCAGAGAAGCCAGTCAAAAATACTTCGAATTATAACCAATGCACCCTGGTATGTAAACAACGAAACGTTACATACAGATCTAAATAGACCATACATCAAAGACGTCATCAGAGAAGAGAGTACCACACACCACAACAAACTGGCAAATCACCCAGACGACATACTACAGCCACTCGTTGAACCGCAGTACAACAGAAGACTCCGAAGATACAGGCTAGCTGACCTGAAAGAAAACTAAGAGGAACCTCCCACTGGGGAAGGGACTCATCACGTCACTAAAGAGCATCACAGCTTTTACGCCAGCAAACTAGCTTATAGAATTGTAGATCCTGATTGCTTAATAAGTAAATAAATAAAAAAAGTTTTCACTCTGAATTTTCGTGCTGCTCTGCCTGTGTGCCAGGTTGCACCTTGCTTAGGAGAGAATAGTGTTACGTCAGTAGAGCTTATGTTTTTCATTCCTATTAGTTCTTGATCAATTTCTAAGTAAGTTTCCTTGTCTTATTTGTAGGTTTTTGTTGTGCAGTGTTTAGAACTTATTTTATCCTCGATCCACAATGATGTCTGGCAAAACATTGCATTCGCGCATGTGCAGTATGGACCGAATCTTGTGAAGTTTTATTTATTTAATTAAATTAAAGCCAGATGTTTCCTCGCGCAGGATTTTTCTACCCTGAAGTTGGAGGTGATACGAGTATGTTCCTCCGAAACGTCGGCTCACACAAGATGTACACGTCGCAACATCCCAGAAGACGGTATTCTTCAACTGATTATGTTTCAGATTATCAAAGGGTAGTTATGCTAACGGAGTCAGTACTAAGTACCTGAGCTAGCTGGACAAATGTAATGTTCGCTATATTGAAAAAGAAACCGCGAAGTATAAGAGCTGATCTGTCAAGTTTTGATCCTTAAAAGGAACGCTGGTAAATTTTGTTTCTTTTACCACCGCCAGATCACTCATATCCGGTGAATGTTCAACTGTGGCTGTACAGCGGATCATAACGGCTGTTACTAGGTATGGTGTTTCTTAAATTCTCAATTAGCAGATCTTTTGTTTCATTCGGCATCAGCGCAGAGACAGTCGAAATATCTTAATATTTAATGAAATATTTTGCGTATAGTAGAATTGTATTTTTTGGCCTAACCCTTTATATCAAGAATTGTATTTATTACATTGCTTTGTGATGTAACGGTTTATGGGATTATTTAACACACTGAGATTTTTAATTGAGAATGTAGAGTTAATGTGAAGGAGGGAGGAATCGGTGGGGAACTGCTTCTGCTTTTCTGTAGACGCATGGAGAAACTAAGGTAATCACAAGACACCCTTCATGCCGAGTTTAGAACCCTGGATATCTCGAATGTGAAGTAAGAGCGCTTACAGTTACATCGCTAGCCCATGAAGCTCAGTTGAGAAAACAGGTATTCACGCTAATTAGAGATATCAAGTTATATTTACTTTAATGATGATAAATATTTGTTGATGTGATTGAGTTTAGTACTTTGGGTGGGAATTGATATTTTTTGTAATTGTAATATTTTAGCAAATTTAGCGGTACTTCCATTGCCACAAAGAATTAAAAATCTCAGTAGTTGTGTGTTCTGTATAAAGAAATGAAGCTTAAGAAAATTTTTAGCTTGTGGTAAAGGAAGCTTGATCTATCCAGATGTTCAGTTATGCTGTACTTTCATAAACTGTAATGGAACACTTACAGACTGAGTTCATTAATCGCATCCAAACTTGAATGTGAATCCCAAATGTCATTACCATCTTCATTATCAAGCTATGCCATTCCTCGTCTGTATAATTATCCGGCAAAGAAGTAGCATTAGCCCTGTTAAGACTCCTGAACACTTGGGTAACGGTTCCTATCGTTTTAAATTTCTCAGGCACTCTGAATTTACAAAACCCAACCACGAAACTTGCTAATCTAATCTGTTCTTCCGTATTTTCTCGTCTTTGTAAGCGGTGATGGTTCGCAGCGAGCAATGAATTTCAAACGAGGAACACATTTCGCTTATAATGGCTGATTAGTCTTGTATGTTTTGTCGGCAGGAATAAAAGAATTTTTTACATTCCATTTAGCTAATGTGTAAGGAATATCTGGCATAAGTTTAACTTGTTTACTTTTTCTTAATTATCTGACAAGCATCCAGAGCAAGATTTTTTAAACACACGTAACTGCAGGAACTAAAACACATGTCTTGTCATTATTTGTGTGTGTATATCCTTCCATAATAAGCGGCGTTGTTGGGTGGGGCGTTTATCCGCATTCTAAGCTGGCTTTACTTTTGTTACGGTACCCAAGTATTCGTAACATTAGAGGATAGTGGGTACTGACAACGTAACGACTGCATCCATCCTGGAAACTAGTAATAATAATTGTATTTCTTTGAATACTAAATTTCCCTTTGCTGTAATTGTTTCCCGCAATATTGGTTGTCGCCTGTATAGTAGTTCCATGCTGAGAATAACAGTTTTAGGAGCGGCGGAAGGGCACGACATTCGTAGGTAGGCCGCACACCGACATGCGTCAAGACGTAACAGTCAAGACACGATGTCTGAGATATGATGCAAAGAAAGGAACGCAGTTGAAACGAAAGAGATTATGAAAACCTCCGCACACCGGTCTGAGTCATAATGCTGACGTCAGCTTCATGCTGGCGAATCAGGAATGGAGCAAGACTGCGTCTTTTGTCTCATGTCTTGATGCAGTTGGTGTGCGGCCGCCCGTAGAGTCGTCGCTGAAGGAAAGATTTGTGATCTCTTAGAAAGGCAATGCGAGCTGTAGGATAAAAGCGAAGACAATATCTGCGAAATCTTGAAGTGGAGCGAATAAAAGTCCCGGCAGTTCTTGGAAGATGGAATACGAAGCCGGAGAATTCGAATACTGTCAGATCACAAAACTCTTACAGGGTGAATACGAGGTCGAACAATTCTTTGAGAAACACGTATGAGGTTGGAGAATTCTTATGAGGACGAAAATTTGTTATGGGATCTGTCCGAGATAGGGTAATTAATGCAGGATAGTGGAAAATGCTTAGATCAGATACGAGGGCAGAAACATTTTAAATGCTCTTGTAAGAGCGGGGAATTCTTCGGTGATGGAACATGAATGCGGAAAACTCTTTGAAGTTTATATACGAAGACGACAAATTCTTGTACGATGTAGTATGAAGTCCGAGAATTCTTACAGGGGAGAAACGGTTGGTAGTTTTCTAGAGGTGTTAAAATAGTTTGGAAATCCTGAAGTGACATGGATGGCGTAGAGTCATCGCAAACTCGACAGTACTTTATAACGAATAGCTTTCAGTCTATTTTTATTTCAACCATATAAAACTGTCCTTTTTGTGTATCCTGATTTGTACCAAATACGGTGACATTAGTAATATGAAGGTGTATTGTGGTTCCGTGCAAGTTTTGCGCATTCTCCGACCTGGTTGCAAGAAGAAGATCAGCTTCTCTCCGGCCCTTCTTTCACAACACCGATTAAATTGGTGTAGCGACCAGAAGGCACTCGGTATACCGGCTCATGGTACTATAGTCGGTGGTGTCGTCACTCCTGCTTGACGCCATTTTGAAAGCCCCGCCACATAACCAACCACATCAACCCTTCATTCGACTGTTGACCATGACCGCCTTTTCCCAGATCTTTAACCTACAAAGCATGCGTATTCAAATCTGCATCCCGTGACACCATATGCCCTCTGCACTTGAAACAGCGTCTTTAAATATGACTCATTCTCTCCCGTCTCTCACTGCATAAGGAATTTGGGGGGGGGGGTGTTGTCCAGACACGAGTTCGCTGAACTGCCATGGTTAGACTTAATTTAGCAGCGCAGTTTCCTGTATTACTGGAGTGAGTATGAGCAGTGTATCACATATTCAGCGTGCGGAGCTGAGCGAAGCAAAGTACTGTCTGTTTTTGTACCTTGCCGTTCTAATCAGAATTTGCAGCAGATTTGGTGGAGTCTCGTGAGATCAGTGACAGCGGGTTGATGGACTGTAACAGAGTATCATTTGCGATGCGGCACCCCCTTTCATTCCCTCATTGCCCTCTTGCAGTGCTCGTAAAGCAGAGGCCAGGTCTAAAACGCAGCCTGTAAGCAAAATGGAAAATGGAAGTCACTGCTTGTATGAAGTAAATTGAAAGCACTGTTTCCCACCGATCATAGTGGCCGCGTGACTAAGGCATGAACCATTTTCGCCCACTCGAACACTGGGATCGTGATTTCGAATCCTCGCGACATGGATGACCGTGTGTGTTTATTCAGTGTTTGTGTTGTCCTCTGTATAGGTGGCGGCCTTGCGTAGGGCCGGTGCACCGCCCAAGGAATTTTACCGACTGTGTATGGATTAAGAAATTGAAAAAGCGCCCAAGGACCCACAAGGGTTGTAGAGCCATAGATAGATAGAGAGAGAGTGAGATGGTTTGTTTCCCTGTTTGAATTAAATTCTTCTATATCACATAAAAGCCGGTCACGGTAGCCCAGTGGTCTAAGGCCTGTACTGTCTTCGCTCGCTTGGAAACCGGGATCGTGGATTTGAATCCCACAAAGGGCATGAATGTTTAGTTTGTGTGTGTGCGCTTTTCTGTGTTTGTATACAGGTAGAGACCTTGCGACGAGCTGATCACCCGCCCAAGGAGTCCTACCGCATGTGTAAGATATAGAAAAACCGAAGTGAACGGAGAAGTTAATGGAAGTAGGCCTAGGCCCACTGGGGCTGTAATGCCAAGGAAAGAAAAATATCACATAAAAGCCTGTTCAGGATAAATATCTGTAAATAGCTAAATATAAAAACTATAAACATTCTTCCTCACACGACAGAAGACGGTTCTTGATTTTTTTGTAGTACTGCAGACGTTCAGCATTTGTTAGACGATTCTATTTCGTAGAAGTACTGTGGACGTCATGTGCACGTTTTGTTCTCAGCACCAGAGAATGTGAATTCATTTCGCAGTACTTAATACGTTTTGCTGCCCCATAAGAATTCAGCATATTGTGGCACAGTCAATATCAGCATAGTCGCTTATTTTATAGTGAGGTTAGGTGCATTGTTTTATATGACACGCTTCGCCCAAATGGGGACCAGTGGCTACAGAATGGTAGTGTTGCATTAGGAAGGGAAAATTGTGGTTTGTTGTGTGGTTATTCTGGGTATTTGCCCCAGAGAATTAGAGCGAATCATACACAAACTGCTCTCTAATTAGGATATTCAGGTCCCTTCGATTTCTAAACTGATAGAGGAAGGGTTCCAAATACGGGGAATCATTTCTGTATTGTAGAATGCGCATTTTTTGTGAAAAATCTTGAAGTTCTGATGTACTACAGAATAAAGTCTAATCAGTATACATTTGAAATGTGAAGTAGAAGTTAGGCGTTTGTTCAAACAATTTGAGATACGCAAATTTCATACATGAAACAATTATGGTATCTGTTACGGAGTAACACTGCTATACACAAAGAATTGCTCTTATATGGAACTGAATAATATTTTGAGCTGAGAAATACCGAGCCTTTGTCATGTTATTTGCAGAATTAACAGGCAAATGTCATTTTCTGCATCCGAGCACCTCGTGTGGCACCACTGCACAGAGCAGACACGTGATGGTTTTTTGTGGAAAAACACTCTGTCCATCAGGAACAACAAAGAACGAAAATTAACTGAGGAATCACTGACTACTGGGTTTCAAGGTCTGTCCATCCAAGCGTCTGCCTCGTGGTTTGTTACAGTTTTGTCTCATTTTGTTTCACTCCGACTCTGTAGTATGCCACGTATGAACGCATTATTTAAGTGGCATGTTTCGCCCACCAAGCCGGGATACCTCAGTCAGTATGGCGAAGGGCTACGGGATGGACTGCCGGAGTTCGATTCCTGCCATAGGCAGGGAACTTTCCTCGTCCCCATAACGTCCAGACCAGCTCTGGAGCTCACGAAACCTCTTTCCCTGGAGGTAAAGCGGCCGGGGTGTGAAACTCCATCTACTGCCGATGTTAAGAATGGTGGAGTTATACTACCACTCTTCCATACGTCTTCATGGCGCATTGCCTGATTGCTTAGTTAATTGAGCACAGTGGCAACTTTACCCTTCTGTCTTTACCTTTCTTCTGCCCCTCCAGTATGGCCGGAGCTTGAGTGTAAGCTCGTTTAACTCTCTTTGTGGAGTTCATTTTGGAAGTACGGCAGTTTGTGATATCAATCCAGTGATTTCTGATTCATAACCTTACTAAGTTCGTCCGCACCGTCAGCAACCGTGAGCGAACTCTTGAGGTGAGGCCAGCACTAGATGCTTTCACTTTCGGAATTTCCACAATTTTTTGTAATATTCTGCGCCTTTTGTTGAGGTACTCTTTAAGTAAAATGGAAATCAGGATGAGGTCTGCGCACAATGGCTTTGTGGTTTGAGCATGACAGCTGACAAATCTCTACGGTCATAATGAAACATGTTATTACCATGAAAGATCATTATTTAAAAACAAATATTTTGTATCCAGTATCTGGCGGCTAGAATATCGGCGGAAATTCTGCACAAGTATTTCCGAATTATGGGGGCGCTGATTCGCACATTTATACAGCCCTTTGTTAAGGTGGTAGCGCTTAAATGTGAAGTTGTGTGTCATTTGTCTTCCCAGAGCTTGACACGTACATTATAATATTTAATTGCATTATTTTCGTATGGTAACGGCCCAAGCTTGTCGTGTACTCTGATGGTGTTTGATTTCTTCATTTGACATTTATTAAAATACGAATGTTTTACGTATTTGGTAGGACCCCATGGGTGGCAGTCGGCCATCGCAGAGCTGGTTCCTTTAGTGAACATCTCAAACGCAGAAGAAAGCGCTGACAAACATCTCTGTCCAAAGTGCGGTTCGATAACACGATCACAGTTTTCAAGCAGTCTAGCTAGGCAGTGCGGCCACCGTGATCAGTCGCAACCGTTTCTAAACGTAGTTGTTGAGTTCCAATATGACGTATTAAATAACATATTATTGTTTTTGTGTTACAGAAACGTACATGAGGATTTGAACTTCGAATCGGCGTTTCCCATTTGTCCGCTATGCTATAAAAGGGGGCAGATTGCGGACGGCGGAAGTGACGTGGACGATGGGCGGGCAGTTGCTGAGGCTTCTGCTTTTGCTGTACGCCGCCGTAGCGCTGCTGTATTCTCTAGCTTCAGCTGAACAAGGTAGAATATCAACAGTTTATTAATTTTTTTAAAATGATTTCGAGTATGAAGTACAGTATACTGCATAAATTGGACATCATGTGCTTATGTGACATTGCCTGCAATATTTCGTTTGTAGCTCGAACGCCATTGTGCACGTGTTTTTTTGTGAACTAAATTACTTCATTTTGTGTTTTAGTCAGGCTCTTGCCTTTTCCTTAGTTCAAAGGATACAGTAATTTTAAAGCCGAAAGTATTCAGTGTGAACTCTCAGGGTTCGATTTTACTGCTGTCACTTGTAGTGAGAACTGAAGATGATACTGATTGTGTTTTATACTTTTTAGCATCTGAGGAGCTTATTATAGCTTATTATTTTCTTTCTAGTAGAAAGTCGTCAATAAAGAGTTGTTACTGTTGTGTCACCACCTTCTCATACTTACGAAACGCATTGTAATCGTAAAGATGATTAAAGATTACATTAGAAATTTTTGACGTAAGTTCAATTTTAAGAGTGCATAGTACATACAGTTAACAGTAGGCGTACGCTACTTGAGGACCCATGGGCGTTCATGCGCGCATCTCCATCGTAATTCATGGTTTACTCTTAAATATTTATCGGAAAGAAGAATGCTTCAAGCAGAAGTTTTATTTAAAATGAAACATGCAGAATGCCCAGTGTACTTTTTTCCGGAAATTGTACGGATGTCTGTTGTTTTAAACAGAATATTTCNACCTGAGGACGGAAACAGATCCAGTTTCCGAAACGTCGTGTTTTTATTTGTTATCTTAAAAACTGGGACGATGGATAAAGTCCAGAAACCCAATATATCAGTGAGAATATTTCCGTTTTGCTGTGTCTCGCCTCGCATCTCGAGAGCGGTTGAAGCGATTTTAATATTTTTTTATTGGAAAGTAATTCTGTTTGGCTGCCTGTAAGGTGCTATGAGGACCGAAATCGTTGGCGGATTTTTAAAGTTCTGTGCGGCAGAATTTCACTATGTTGTTGAGGAACCATATGAATCCATAATGGATACAGTTTTACGTAAGACCACAAATTGTGGTTTAATGAACCAAAAAAATAGTCAAGTTTTATGAATCAGTCGCAGATAAGCTCAATAAACTACAAAGAACGCCGTTAGGAAGTTTGTATACTACATTAAAAATACATCCTTTCCCGTGCTATTCTGTTTGCCCGCATTTTAAACTTTTCAGACCATTTGTCTGAATTTCGCGAACTTCGGTTAGTCTACACGATACTTTATGAACAATAATATTTATTTGAAGTTCTCCGATCAGTCACTGTTCCCAGTACAGGAGGATGAAACCACCGTAATCACAGACGCGCCCATATGTACATTTTTGTAGTGTTGTTCTGCTTAGTTCCGTTCAGACATCTACGGGTCCCTCGTGTGCTAATATTTTATTCCATTTATTATGAGTAAGTCAGTTTGACATCGGGTTCGAAGCCCGTAGCAGTAGTTTTGCTGCAAGAAGAGTTATTTATATCTTAGAATTTATCCCATGAACCTTAATGGATTAAGATTTTCGTAATTTTTTCCCTAAGTGAGTTTCACCAGATTCTTTACATGCGCAGGACCAGAGGAGTGGATTTCGAGAAGTTTTTGCCTTTGTTAAAGGATGGCTAGGTTCTAACTTTTATAACGCGCGCCATGGAATTTTCGAATGGTAAACCGTCTCAGTCTGTCGGTCTGTTAACGGTTATGACCAGAGCTGGTTATTTAATTTAAATGCTGTTTTTTTGTGCGCGCACCGGCTCGAATTCTGCAGTAAACTGTAAACTGACATTTAGTCCACTCTCACTTTGAACACATTAAATCCTAAAGATATTACTCAACAGGTTGACAACATTTAATTATTTGGTATGTAAGTGTACTGTCAATTAGCTCTAATTATGAGCGGATAAAGAGAACCATGTGTAGTAGACATATCAGAATTCGAAGCATCCTAAAGGGAAGAACAAGAAAATACAGTCAATTAAATGTCATAAAGTGACTGCGAAGTGACTGCGAAGCTTCTTGGTCTTTGGCATTGACAAAGAGAGATCACAAGCCATTGAAATGACATCTTACGAACTCCTGCTGCATGTAGATTCATAGAACATAAAAGGAGGGACATCTGGAAAGAAATTGCTCTCGGTTCAGTTGAAACAGCTGAGTAGAGAAAGTACATTGGTACGTCAGTCGGGCAGCATTATGATTAAATAAGGTTCAGGTATGGAAGAAGAGACATATATCTTCAAAGAACAAGGTTGCTGGGACAGGACTTCGGCATCAAAGAGACTAGAACAGGAGAACAGGCGTATTTCTTGCTGCAGAAACATAGACCAGTGACGCTGTGCATTGTTTGGAGACACTAGATAAGCATTTTTTAAGTTTACCTCAGAAAATTGGCGGTGTCTAAAGTTTGTGGTGTAATGATTCAACCAGTATCACATCCTTTAAATATTTACTAGCGAGAGAGCCGGCCGGTAGTATAGTACGTGAGGAATCATTGGGAATTATTCAAAACTTGGGAGCACTGCCACGTAACAGAAACATGACCAATGTTGACACTGGATGGTGAATAGGATGAAGATGACAATAATAATGAATTCGCACTGGCCGGCCATCGAAGGTAGGACAGGAGAAACGGTGTCGATTAGTTACAGTCTCGCAACACTATGCCCTATAAAATTTATTAACTTTAAAAGTTTAAAAGTTCATCACTACATGTTGCAACCAATGTCGTCATCATCAGGTTCTNCCCACCTCCATGGTGTGGTGCTTATTCACAGCAGCAGATGTACTGATGTTAACAGTCTTACCCAAAAGTCTATTGAAACCAGACCAACCAAATACTCCTTCGCTGTTTGTTATAGCAGTGAATAATGCCGTGATTTGGATTTCAGTTAGGAATTCTTTCACAAAAAATTCAACATTAGGCTTTGGAACAATGGACGTTTAGTGCACAAGCGTGTCACGTGAATATATATCAGGTGAAGTTGGGACTCGGCGTTACGTAAAGAAAGTGAGACTACAGTATGGCAGCTTGTAAGGTTCAGAACACTGAAACTGAAGGCTTCTTCAGTGTGCCTCTGGTACGTGAACTGTAACGTTGGTAACAAGCGGGCCAACTTTCATGGTGCACGGTCTTTTTTTGAAAAGTTGAGTATCACTCAGTCGGTAAAAAATTCCCGGCTTTTAACGACCCCGAACTCGTCAGAAGAAAACAGTTATGCTCTAGTTGCTCGGAAAAAGTAAATCCATAATAAATGAAGATTCTTTTTATATCTGAAAGAAAGAGCCCCAATTATTCCATCATTATCCTTTTGCCTGTCTCTTTATATTTCCTTTGAAGTGCCTTCTGTAAAATGTACTGCAATGAAATGTGCGACTGTACTTCATTAAGAATCGCCTGTAAAAGTGTGCAGTATTTTGAAATGGCAGGAAACATATTTTGCAAACTTCACTAATTAAATTTTTTATATATGGCAACAGTGACTTAATTTTGACTGTTTGAAAGGGGGGGGGGTCTCCGGCCCAAGAGTGTAAACCCCCCCTTCCCCCCTTTCGATAGCCGATACCCTCTAAGCCTTCAGGTTTACGGTCCTGGGAAAAACCTGGCGATGCGTAAGTAACAAGGGCGTAGCATTCTTACGTCTTTGCACACATGGGAAGCTGCGTGTTCGAAAATGTTTCCTTTTACAGGCACAGTTGTCGCTTCATTCGCCTCTAACGGAGAGATGAGGGCACAAGATAAAGGTATAAAAGGGATCAAGGATCGTATCAGGCGGTTAGTCGCCGGCTTCCCACCGCGGCGGCTCGGGATCGAGCCCCGGTCAGGTCATGTGGGATTTGTGGTGGACAAAGTGACGCTGGAGCAGGTTTTCTCCGAGTACTTCAGTTTCCCCTGACAATCTTCATTGCACCGACTGCTCCACGCTCACCATCGTCTGTCACCTGGGGCTGGTACAATAGGCTAGTAGTAGCCGCAGTATCAAGTACACTCAGTCTCACCCCACTAATAATAATAATAATAATAATANNNNTAATAATAATAATAATAATAATAATAATATAGGACCGTATTGAGTAACTGACCAAGTCTGGCGATTAAATAATAATAATAATAATAATAATAATAATAATAATATAGGACCGTATTGAGTAACTGACCAAGTCTGGCGATTAAATGAGCTAGAATTATATGTAACATTTTGTCACGTGTTTTTTTTCCCCCTTGGCACTACAGCCCCAGTGGGCCCAGGCCTACCTCCATGAACATCTCCGTTCACTTCGGGTTTTCTAGATCTTAGACATACGGTAGGACTCCTTGGGCGGGTGATCAGTTCGTCGCAAGGCCTCTACCTGTACACAAACACAGAAAAACGCACACAAACATCCATGTCCTGAGTGGGATTCGAACCCACGATCCCGGCTTTCGAGCGAGCGAAGACAGTACATGCCTTAGACCGCTCGGCTACCGTGACTGGCTTTTGTCACGTGTTAGTTGTTAGAAAAGGGGTTTTTTGGATGGGTAAGCGGATTTACTGTCCCTTATATCTCGTAACTTCAGGTAACTATAATAGTTTCACCGATCTGCACACTCTACAATTCACTGTACTGCAACACACAAAGTTTCCTGTGTCCCCACTAATTGTTGCTCGATTATGGTTTCCAACAATGGCTGGCTCCGTCTCACAGCTAACTCAAGGCCACAGGTAACACGCAGCTAACTTAATTTGGTCGGCAGGTTAAATTGCCTTTGGTCCTTGCCAGCACAGTATTTCTTTGTTTCTATCGGTCGGTTAAATTACTGCTGACCTACACCAGCATAGTCATTTTTGGTTTCAGTCTCCCCGAGATCCGTCCCCAGGATTGTTATACTCTCCTGGACGTGTACGTGTTTCGAAATTGGGCCTCTTTTCGACGAAGGAGGGGTAGGTGTTTGTAGGCGCTACGCTTTTTGCACCATTGTTTCAGCACGAGCATATCTACGCTTTTATTGCGTTATCATTCGTTGCCTGGCAACGGCTCGCTTGTTTGTTGACATAGGAGCGCGGTTAGTGTCCCATTGCCCAGCAACGGATGACATGTCTCGTTAAACTGTACTGCCATGTCACAGTATATAGGAAACAGATACATAGAGTACAACGTTGACATACGAGTATGGGGGCCATGCAGTTTCAAATTCCCATCCGTCACTTCCAAACGTCCTCGCAAAATAATGTTGTGAAGAAGATTCCTTCATACTATAGCTTGCCTGCAAGCTCTGCCAGGGTATGGAGAAATTATGTTAACTGAATGATTTCGATGGACCTCCGTGAGAGGAAAAATGTCATATCTGATTTCTGAACCTCTGATCTGGCTTCAAAGTTTCCTGTAATTTGTGAGAAAAAAAACGCAGAGAACAGAGTTCTTTCATAATTTAGAGATAACATTTTCAACACTTGCGGTTCCAGAGTCGTATATATCTCTCGTTGGGTTAGAAGTTTAATTTTCCACATCGTTTACGTGTTTTCTTAATTACTGTAAAGTATATTTACCACATAATTTTTCTACAGTTTTTTTTTCCAACTCTGTCATGGCCGGGGGAAAACTTATCCACTATCCCAGTTTTCCTGTAGTTTATACAGAGGGTTGGCATATGTATCCCAGTTTAATACGACCCTCAGATCAAATTCAAAAGAAATATATTGACCAGTATCAAATTTAGATTAAAATTAATTAATCGTTCTTCGATGGACACTGACTAAAGATTAAACATACGCAAGGAAGAGTGTAATTTCTTTTGGGTATCTTAAACTTTCCTTTCATTCGATTTTAGGTTATTTTGTCTTAATTTCTTGTTCGTTTGGTTTAGTTGTTGAGTCATACTGGATCATGGAGAATTCGGTTTTTGTTGGGGTTAGGATACCGTTGTTTTCACGCAGTTGTTGTTACGTGTATAAACAGCGGAACGGTGAAAAGGTTTTCAATTATTTGAGCTTGATGCAGTGACGATATGACAAGCAACCGCTTCATTCGTTCTGCAGTGGCATACCAATTACCATAGTAACGACTGCTTCTGTGACCACAGAACGTTAATGCGAAATGGAGATGACACCAAACACGGATGAGAGTTTCAATGCATTAGCTTCAACAAAAAGTTCACAAACTCATTTCGTGGGAATGTTGAATGTGTAAATGAGAAAGAGGGAAGGGGGAGGGTGGAGGGTAGATTAGCTGGTTGTATAGAAGGTATAATTACTACCAAACCTTTTAGAAGTGTTATATTCGTATTTAGCCATGTTATGATTAGCGTACGATTATTTAGTTAGGCAATGGCCCTGGATATTGCACTTCATGCGGTTTAATGTCTGTTGCGTGTTGTTATGCGTAATAGTATATCTGGATTTCGAAGTTTTTAATAGGCCTCTATATTCACTGATCGGGTATCCTGTTAACGGGATTGTGAGCACACCTAATTCGGTTTATTCTTCAGAGCTCTCACAGTATCGGCATATAGGCTTATATTCAATGTGTAATGCTGAAATTCATCAGACCGCGATGTTTCGTGTCGATTTGTCACGAACAAAAAAGCGTCACGGCTTTAATAAATGCAACAGACAGTCTACTTTCATTCCTATACCAAATTCTACATAATTCCGAGTGGATTGTAAAGAATTGGAGAAAACGGCAAAATAAGGTGTCATATAAATTGTGCATTCTGCATTCGGCTCAGTTTGGATAACTAAATAAGGAATTCGATGGGGCGAGCATGTATCGCGCGTGGGAAGGAAGTGCATGCAGTAACTGATACCATTTGTAAGTGTGATTCATCGGGGAGAATGTACTATTTACAAGGATCGTACAGGAGGAAGTCGTGATGTTTTCTGGGCTGAACTGGCGTGGGATACTACTGAATAGAGTTCTTGTAATGACGATGAAGTTTCTCATAATCCCCTCGAAAGTCCTTCATCAGCTGAATTACTCTTAACTACCCAATGAAGACCCTGTGCCACGAAGTTGACTAATTAGTTTGTGGCTGAAGTAGTGAACTAGTTAGCTGTGTAAGTAGTTGAAGTAACGTACCATGGTTTGTCTTGTTAGAAAATTATGCTTAGTATTATATATTTTTTGTGTAGTCAACTGTCAGTCTCTTTATAAATCTTTTCGAGAACTTCCAAACGCTGGAGTACTTGTTTTTTTTTTCTCATCGTCCGGAATTCTAGGTAATAGAGGAGACTACGTTTCGGAAACTGGATCTGTTTCCGTCTTCAGGTGAGAAAGGAAAGCTCCATTGATGTTAGCTCTTTCTAAGGGGCCCAACTGAGTAAGTATCTTCCTTTCTCACCTGAACACGGAACCAGATCCAGTTTCCGAAATGCCGTTTCTTCTATTACCTAGAATTACGGACGATGGGAAAAGTCCAAAAACCCAGCAATTCTGTGTCGTCCACCATCGTCAGAACCCTTTAAAATCTGCTGGAATACTTGTATACTCTTTCAGGATCAGTTTGTATTCTTATTATTATTATTTTGCAGAAACAGTGATTGGGTCTCTGGGACCCGCTACGAGACGCAATATTGTTCCACTGTCTCTCCTTTTGTCTTCCAACATTTCACCTGACTTTATAAGTCTTGAATTGTCAGTTTTCTGTAAGTGGTCTCTCTTGCTGCTGTTTGTGCTTATGTTTGGATGACTGCCGCGATGTTCATCTATCCAGTCGACTCGTTATGATACCACTGCTAAGTTGCTGAAACGTTTCACTACTGCTCAAGGAAGTTCCGTTTGTTGACCCATCCTTTCTTTTTTGCGCAAAGTCTCTATGTAGCCAAAGTTGTGTATTTTGAGATAGGTCCTTTCCAAAACAACTAATAATTCGTAAGATTTGAGGCTTTCACGACGGTGACTATGAAGAAAGCAGTCTTCTGGGTTTTGGCACCGTGTATATGTGGTGTTAACCGACGTTTCGGAGGAACATATCGCCTCCATCTTCAGGGTAGAAGAAAAAAATATAAGAAATCTGCAAGCGAAGAGACCGTGAGAACCTGTGAAAGCAGACTGCTTTCTTCAACTTATAATTATTTTTTAACGTCTTCCATCAATGATTGTAACATGCTCGTACGCACACACTTCTGAAGTTGAAGAGACACTACCATCACTTAATACAGAATGCTAAAATTTTATGTGCTAATATTTCTTCGAAAAGGAGTGCAGTTGGTATTAAAACAGTTGTTTCCGACGGTGGTGGGTTTTGGACTTGTCCATCGTCCGGTATTCCAGAAACTAGAAAACACAGCATTTTGGAAACTGGATCTGTTTCCAAGGCGTTGTGATTTATAGTTTCTGGAATACCGGACGATGGACAAAGCCCAAAAACCCAGTAATTATGAGCATTTGAGCGAGGTTTATGAAATATTATATAAGGATGAATCATAAACATAGCTACAGATTCTGTATGAAACTTTTTTGTCTGTATATCCTCATCACAAACATGGCGGCGACGCAACCTCCGAATTTATATCTGGCGTGCACTGTAATCAGATTCTACTACAGAGGAAAGTATGTGACGAAGTACAATTACCGTTTGTACCCTAATTGTTACTTTATGTTTCTTGCCTTCCCTGCCAAACAGAGTGACGCATTTGAAAGAAAACAGACGTCATATGGTCTCCCCATAACTTCTGTTTTTGCCATTACAAGTACTTTCTTGCCCTGATTGGTCGTGGTGAAAACAAAATAAAAGTAATTTGATGTGTGGTCACCAGAAGATGACCATGCTGATGATCCCAAACAGTGCATTTTCACCATTAAGCCAAGAGAATAGAACGGACAGATTTAGGTGCAATGCATACAAGGACGGAATCTCCTTCACAAAGTGGAGCCAGTGATTTGTGTGCCGCAACCAATCTATAATTGTAAGATTGCCCTCATCCTGACAGCGGCCGTGTGAGTATGAGTTGGGGCGAAATAACTCAGGTCGCATTGCCTGGCAAAACATTCGGTAATGTGACTAGCATTTATCCTGAACAGTAACGTGTGTATATAAAATAATGGTGAAATTATTTAAATGCTTTTGATTTGTTTCATTCTGGTCCGTCACACTATGTATTGTAGCATATAAGTGTACGTACTTTACGTCTAAACAACTTATGTGATGGTGGTTTCCTATTTGTAGTGATGTTTGCCCTCTGAAGATGGTCCACAGAAACCGAAACATGTAAGGGTGTTAAGTTTTCATGTAGTAAAAAACTTACAGGTCACATTGGACGGAGTGATTTATATTTGTATTTAAATGCTGGTTAAATGGCCATCCAGTCCTTCGGCGTTGTTTCGGCAGATTTATTCGGCGGACCAGTCACGGTACGAGATACAATTTCTTTGTGGAGAGGATAGATAGAAACAGTACTATCTTAGAATGAGCTTGACTGTCTTGACTGTTCCAAGCAGAGGTGCACTCACTCTGAACATCGATATGAGCTTTAATTGAATCATTATCAGTTATCACACTTGAATCGCCTTTGTCCCTTGCACAAGTTAGAAAGGAAACTGGTGGATCCTAGATGTGGGACGTAACCCGAACTCCTATCATAATAGACCATTTGTTAAACATGAAATTTTTGTTGATTAGCATTTACAAGTTGTTTAGTGCTTTACACAAAAACGTAGTGTCGTTAGCACTTTCATATCCCTTGTCGGATCCGAGCCGTTTGCGGATGAAATTCGATATGAACCGGCCGTGATAGTTTTCCGGGTGTCAGAATGTATGGATTTTGAGGGCCGATGACCAATATATCGCGTATTAGATTCTGATGTGTTTATTCGGGGAAAGAAACATTTGGTTCATCACAAAGGTGCGAGCCTGGCCACTACATAAATGGTATATATATGATGGCGATATTTTGGAATGGAAAGTTTCACACGTAAGAGGGCATAATGCATTTCATTCTTAAAATGTCGTCCGAAATGCGGAATATATTTACGTTTAAGATCTTTTCTGTTTCACCGACACAAGAATTTTTAAGGGCGGAAAAATTCAGGGAACAAGTCCTCCGGGAGGGACTTTAAGCTGTGTGTCCCGTGTCGTAGCTTTACGGCACGTAAAAGAACCTCATATCCCCAAAGGGGATCACTGAGCCAAATTTCAGGACGTTTCCCGCCCAAAAATAGTCTCTAAGGCCTCCGATAGATGGGGGAAGCATTATAGACACCGCTAAGCAAGTGGCCGAACTCGCTTGCTCGGCGGGACTGATGGTACGCACCATTTATCGGTAGGGTAAAGAGACTGGTAGAATATCATAGAGGGAAGCACAATAGATCAAACTGGTCGCCGGGAAGCACAATAGATCAAACTGGTCGCCGTGCATGGGGAAACCCACCCTCTCTAAATAACTAACTAACTAACTAACTATAATATTGTAGCATCCTGTTGCACTGTTAAAGGCTAAAATACTAATTGACACTTCAGTGAACTTACTGGTTGCTACAGATAGAATTAATATGTTTTCCCAAATCTTACACCGATGTATCTGAAACGAGAAAAATGATTCCTCACCTTTCTTTCGCTGCAAAGAAGAATGCTATTATCATTAGTAAGGCGTAGTAATGCTGATAGACTTCCAAGGAGAGCAAAGGAAATAGTTCTCCGGGGGATGAAGCGTTGGTGCAGACCACCTGGGACGTACGGAGGTTGTGGGATGGAGGACTTCCTCCTAGGTTTAGATTCTAGTTCTGGAGGGGCAAACGGAGCCGGACGACTCAACCGCTCGAGACATCTCGTCGCCCGAAACGCTAATTGCTTAACTGGGCTGAGCACAAAGAAGACCTCTTGAGCCACGAATTTTAATCAAAGCGAAGGCAAATAAAGGATAATGAAAACGCCACCGAAAGAAATTGAAGAGAGCAGGTTACATGAGATCTGAGGTGGGTAACGTTCTTGGCTAGGACGCAAACGTCTCCCTTGAATTTCAACCGCCAGGTTTGCATGAACTACCCTTAACTGACCTTTGCTTACTGGAAGCCTATCCCTTTATATCTTCTGTCGCCCCCCTCAATTTCCCTTCACATACATATGCATTCACTACGGGAAACTTTTGAATACCTGTCTAGCAAGGAAGAGTAATAGAGCATAGAAATTCTTTCAGGAAGGGAACAGAACTAAGTAAAGAAGCAAGCCACGTATGCCCTTACTTATTATAGTATATAGGGCCTAATTGCATTATATGGCTTCAGAGATTTTTTAAGCTTTGTGATCTTATGAAAAGATGTAATTTGACCCGGGCTGACCGGGCCAATTGCTTCATAAACCTTGGAGTAGATTTGAGACAAACAAAGAGAAGCAAGGTTTTAACAATAAGACGAAATAAATAAAATAAAACATATGGAAATTGGACACCAAACTGGAGAAATGCATTTCAGGTACGTTACCTTGAAGATTTTACTGAACTTGTAGATTGTGATGTGTATTTATTGTCGGTATGAATATGTTGATGCAGATGCAAATCCCGGCGTTGAGGCTACTTCCACAGCTACTCCCAGTTGCATAGCTATATTTTATTTTTTCATTTGTATCCTCAGATTACTAACTGCCTCTATGGTCTAGTGATCAGAGTTCCTGGCTACAGATCCAGAGGTACGGGTTCGATTCCCGGCGCTACAAGATTTTTTTTCTGAGAACTAGTGGGTCTGGGACGGGGTCCACTCAACCTCGTGATGATAATTGAGGAGCTGTTTCAAGGAAATAACGGCTCCGGTCTAGAAATCCGAAATTAACAGCCGTGGGATTAGTTGCGCTGACCACGCGACATCCTCTATACGCAAAATTTGGCACAAAACTTCGCCGACAAGGGGCAGTCGCTAGGTCGGTATAGTTCGTTTGTGGACTAAAATCACGGAGTTAGTTTTTGTTTTTATCGTCAGATTACTCGGAAGAATGATATCTATAACTTCCCCCACATAAAGCTGTTCATAAGAGCGACAAGATGCCGTTTGAACTCCATTTGAAGTAGGGATTGTACTGGACCAATATATGCCGAAATGAAATTCGCACACTTTTTTATGAAATCAGACCATGTAGTGACGGACAGGTAGGATTTCCTTAGCACGCGTCCATTATGTACTACTTTTCAGAGAACGTACAAGCAGTAGGAAGAGTTTAGCCAGCACACGTGTATACTCCAAATTATGAAAACATGTAAGCCGCTTTGGATTTCATTGCCGAATATGAGTGCCTTTTTAACAAAACGACCCCCTGTTTAGACGGTTGGAATGGAATTCCGTCTGCAGGGTTTTCCTTCCAATCAAGTTCGAATATTTCCAGTTCTAAATGAAATTTATAACACTAGTTAGTAACATATTTCTTTACAGTTAATATATCGCCCAACTGCGAACAAGGTGCGTTCTCTTTTAATTGGACGAACAAGCTGAGCAGCACTGCCCCCACGATAAGCCCCCCGTACAGCTGTGTTGCCTCGGGGAGTCGTAACTTCTGTCCCTCAGACAAGGAATATGGAACCCGTTTATTTGTGCTTACCCCACAGACGACATAGAGAAATTATTTTAAACAGTCGACAGATTTCAGTTCACCATGCATTGACACCCCCCCNCCCCCCCGTACTGTGATTTTTTTCTTAGCTATGTCTGCGGCGCTGATGTTCATACTTAAGCTTACAGTTATTTTCTGAATGCGTGCTTTTGGGATTTTGCATATATTGAACAGACACCAATTCGAAAAGAAAATGTTGGAATAGAAGTTTCAGATTTTAGGGAGACCTGGATCCTAGGTCAAAGGATACGGTTCATTATTCCTTGTATTTCGTCACATATACACATCGGAAACAAATGATTGCAATAACGGTTGTGTTAATGAGATTTGTGTTTTGTATAACGTACTCTCTCTTTGTGTTGGACAATTTTTATATAGATCGTAGATTTTGATTTTTAGTTAGATCAAAGATATTAGTTAATTGGACCAATACGGGCAATTGCACTGTTGATCCCCCAAATCAAGCAGCATCAATATCCGATCTGTAATTCTAGAAATGAAATACGCTGAAACTATCTCTTAATTTTGTGTTAGTTTTAAGCATTTTGTGCAGAGAATTCATAAAAATCATTCTGGGTTAGTGACAATGTGCCAGCAAGTATGGCTTATGGGAAAGTTATGTAAGTAATCGATGACGCGTTTTACAGTTTTAAACTTAAACTGTTAAAAATTAAAGGACTGAAAAGACCAGACCCCAACTGAATTAATTAAACTGTAAGGTTTTGGAATTAAGAAATTAAGCTTTAAGAAATGTAAAAATCGATGAAGCTAATAAATAACTCTATCGATGGAGAGGTCCGGAGTTTCAAAAAGTCCGGAGTTTCAAATCGTACCTTGCCGTTTTGGAAAAAGAAATTATACGAAAGAAAGATTTTATTCTGTGTAGGCAGAAGCCCCTTGAATTATCTTCCATTAGCAACTGAAAGACTTGCTAACGTTGATCGTAATAAGCCTAGCTTAAATACGAAGACGGTATTTGTTATTCCAACTTGTGTTCCCCCCTCCCAGCTGAACCTTGCTGTACGTGTTGACTGTGGTTCATACGCACAGAAGCGCAGAGCAGTGCAGTGCAGTTGAAGAAATGCAACTGGAATTCCCGTTGGTGCTCGGATCACTACCCGGACTCATCATAGAAATTCCCGTACGCTAGTTTCTGCTGCGGTGAGCTGGAAAACCAGCAGGATTACGCAGTGTTTTGTCACAGGCCCGATTGTTGCTGTGCCTGGTTGTATCCCGCTTCTGGTAGGCGAAAACTGAACACATTGAGTGTTGCTATGCTATCCTCTGTATTAACCGACCTTAACTATCGGTTACGAATGACCGCAGTCTTCCCTAGGACTTTCCATTTATTTTTTAATAAATTCTACTAAAATAATTAATTTGATTTACATCTCACTTACCCATCATTGTTGCTCGGCAATGTCTCAGAAGTGTTTCGGCCCCTGCAAAATGAAAACAGAATTATCAGCGGAATAACACGATTTATTGTGACACATAAGGATGATATTTTTGTCTAGTACCCTAAATTATGGGTGGAGAGATCTATATTTGTTGTTCACGTGTGACATCGAGCACATACTCGGTTATTTTACAACGTTGCTTCACGTGTTGCGGTTCTTGTAAGTCGATGTTGTGGAGCATTGTAACGGTAACGGTCTAAACGCGTATGTTTCTCTCCTCTTGCTCCCACTTCGGAGCATAGGGCTGATTTCTCAGATTCATGGTCATTTTGAGGATAACTCTACCTGAACACAGGAAGATACAAACAGAATAAACGCATACACACACCAGACATCCATGCATTGTGTAGGATTCGAACCCACGATCCCGGCTTCAGAGCGAGCGAAGACAGTGCATGCCTTAGACTTCCCGGCTACAATGACCGGCAGTGAATAAGAATAATATATAAGAATTCAGTTCGTACCTCACAGGAAACAGATTCGAACCCACGATCCCGGCTTCAGAGCGAGCGAAGACAGTTCATGCCTTACACCGCTCGGCTACCGTGACCGCCAAAGCTGTACATCGTATTTGGGAAGCAGCCTATTCATATATCAGTATATCCTGACTGAATGTTCGTGGTTTTTCTTACATTCTGGTGACTGCCAAGCATTGCGGCATTGTAGTATTTACAGGGGACGTGGCGATGAAGCTACAAGGTTTCTACCGTCATATGTACCCGATTATCGAACTGTCAAGAATTGCATCTCTTTTTCTCCAGATTCCGTTGATCGCTTTTTAATTGCTGTTAACTTCGTGACTTCCGTGTTTTCGGGTTGGTGTCCTTACACTTTATTTTACTCACGCTTCTTGCGTTTTGTTGTATCTACAGTAGGTCTTCAAGAGAATTTGAATTACTACCGCCACCTATGAGCTGACTGTGGACCTCCATGGCCTTTTACAGGGATAAAAATGTAGAGTTGTCCCTGTGCTGCTTAATAATTAAGCACTACGCCATGAAGGGGTACGGAGGAGTGGATGTATAGATCCATATTTTCTTGACCTCGGCATTAGTTGGAAGTGAGTGGTAAGCTTCACGCCCCGGTCTCTTTACTCCCGAGAAAAGTGTCCCAGGAACCCACTGGATATGACACTGAGTGGGCCCCAGAGCCGGTCTGGACGACGTGGAGAAGAGAAAATTCTTGAACCTACCGGGACCCAAACTCCGACTCCTCAGTCGTCCACCCCATAGGCAGTCGCTATACGAATCGCGCTATCCCGGCTCACTGTTTCAGTGATAGCTCTTTTGAATGCAATGTTGTATGCCTCGAAGGACCTCTTGCGGTTAGAATTAATCTCGGCCTGTATTTCATGCCTTGACACATCATTTCAGAAGTTAATTTGTCGATCGCGTGGCGTTCCATAAGCACGGAATGCCTTCATGGGTCTCTCATGTTACCCTAGATAATAAATCCATTAGAGAACTTACGTCCAAGGGGGGAAAAAAATTAATACCTAAGCCGTACCCAGACGAAAGCTCTAAACCTTAAGAGGGTCTGTTAAGAAGTCCTCGTGGAAATGTAAGAGAATAAAAAGCAAGATACTGCACACTGTTTATCGAACCTGTTGGTTCATGAAACCCCTCAGAGTATTTGAACCTGGCACGGGACATGATGATTGCCCTTTACTCGTTCACGCCAACCTCATACAATGGGGTACCGGGGATAAAGCGGCCAGGACGCGAACCTGACCACTCACCAACTAGTGCCGAGGTGAAGACAATGTGGATCTACACATCCACTCCCCCCATACGCCTTCATGGCCTAGTGCTTAATTAGTTAAGCAAATGGACAACTTTTCCTTTTACCAGTGGGACGAACTCCTGTATATAGTCGAAATATATAGTGAAATGAGTCTGTACAGAAATAAGGTTCTTGGGGAAAACTGGTTATTGTGGTTTACTCTGTATGCTTCTTCTTCGCATTGACCACTGGTAATGATAGGCATATCATTAACGCCTATTAACTGTAATATAAAGGAAGTTATGCATAACTGCGGCAGAAACAAGTAAACAGAGGAGAGAGTCGCGTGGGAGATTTGGAATTTGCAGGAGATTTACTAAGGGCGACCAATTAATAGTATAATAATAATTTAATAATTTGACATTCTGTAACATCTTTATTAATTGGGAACCGATCAGTTATAAATGGAGCTGAACAGGCTCTCTCTTGCGTTAATGCCTCAAGTATTTAACAGCAGAGCGGGTTGTTTCGGCTGCGCCTATTCAACTTACCACTGAGCATTGGTTTTTCTCAGTTCCTCCGGGCAAATGCCGGGATTGATACCTCAGACCACAGCCGCCACCTATCATATCCTTTCCCGTTCATTCATTATTCGATTCATCACTACGAGTATGCAGTAACAGCGTCATTATGTACTGGCATTAATGTATTATCGAACAGGACAATAATAGTGAAAGAACAAGGAATTGTAACTTATATGGAAGGAAGCGGTCGTGGCTCATTTTAGATACCGTAACAATATCTGTAGTTACCAAGGAATACGACAACGTCCTCAGTCACGATATCATGTCTCTGAGTAGAGATTTGAACCCAGGATCTTCCGAATTCGAAGCAGTTGCAGCAGCGTGAAGTACCGCAGTGTTAGCCTTCAGACTTCTGCCAGCCGAGTTCCGCTTTCTCTCTTCATATCAGTGTCCCAGGCATTGTTAGCGTCAATCCAGTGCCAGCATTTGGTTAATGTTACGCATAATCAAACCTTAGCAAGTGAAAATTGTATCAAGTGTCGAAAACGGTTCAAGTAATTGGTTTTATGAAACCTGCTATTACTGTATTGGCGAATTAAAAAGAAATAGAAAGCGAGTAGTTTCAATTTAAGCAGCAAATAACCCGAAGGCCTTGGATTGTCTGAATATAATTTATTTTCCTACTCGTGGCATGTTGTCTGTGCTGTGCTTCAGGAGCGAGATAACGCGGGAAAGGAAGCCATTTCTGTCTTTCATTGCAGTAAAGAAAACTGTGTAAGCAAAGCACGTTGTTTTAAAAGAGAAGACAACAAGCCAGCGAAGAAGTTTTATTTCTTACACGTACGAGAATCAGACTAACTACAACCTCACTGTACTATTATTGACTCATAATTTTAGCGCACTGTTTCTTAAATACTTATTTACTCATAGAGCTGAGCCCTTCTTGAGGAGCCGCCAATTCTGAAGCTACTCAAGAATTTCCCAGCATTTTATTGAACCCGAAGGTTCATCACCGTGTTCACAAGAGCCCTCCACTGGTCCGTATCCTGAGCCAAATCAATCCAATCCATACCATCCCACCTTATCTCTCTAAGATCCATTCTAATATTGTCCACCCACCTACGCCTTGCTCTTCCCTGTGGTCTCTTTCCTTCTGGCTTTCCCACCAATATCCTATACGCATTCCTCGTGTCCCCCATTCGTGCTACATGACCTGCCCACCTCATCCTCCTTGACTTGATCATTCTAATTATACTTGGAGAAGAGTACAAGTTATGAAGCTCCTCATAATGCAGTTTTCTCCAGCCTCCTGTCGCTTCATCTCTCTTCGGTCCAAATATTCTCCTCAACATCCTCAGTCTGTTCCTCCCTTAATGTCAGAGACCAAGAGTCACACCCATACAGAACCACAGGCAAAATTATAGTTTTGTATATTCTAATTTTTTATGTTTTTGGACCACAGACGAGAAGACAAAGGGTTCTGGACTGAATAGTAGCAAGCATTACGCGAGCCAATCGCCCAAAGTAGAATAATACAGATATGTTTATTTTGTAATGTTTTAAATTCCCTCTTTAAAATAGTGCTGAAATAAGTATGCATAAAGAATATTCAAGTGGTTGCCTGCTCTAGTGTCCAATCCTGGCTGTGCGATATCTCTTGCGCTGTGTATTGCTGCTTGCTTAGCCAGTAGGAGAACGGGCATTGTTACGTCACTAGAACCTTCACTCCATACAATGAATTTATTATGCAAATTTAATATATCTCTATGAACTTGGTCTGCTGTCGCAGAGGATTCAGACCTCGGAGGAGCCGTCATATAGTCAGCTCCCAGAGGACATACTCTCAATTGACTAGCAGGCGGCGCTAATACCAAGCACCCAACGATATTTGCTTGAATTATTTTACCGGAAAGGAGAGGGAGGAAAGAAGGCGGAGACGAATGACAACAAGACAGCAAAAAGAGATGAGAAATGAATAAGGGAGAAAGGTTACGAGGTAAATGTACGAGAGACAGAGAGAGATGATTGAAGAACGGGAGTGACAGAAGTACGAAACAAATTGTTGTAACCGAGAGCAAACCCACACCCAGAAATTGTTGCTGTCAAAAAACGGATTTCTGAAGATGCTTAGTAAGTACGTATTATTATGGCCTCTCCATGTAAGTTGTCATTTAAAGCTTAATGTTATAATTAATCTATTTAATGGTACGTGTTTTAGTTGAATTTTCGACGGAGATTGTACTGTTGTGAACCTAATTGAGACCCATGTTTGAGGTTTACTTAGGTAAACAAATTTATATACAGCAGGGCCTCATTAATTCGGACTAATTGGGAGCGTACCCTTCTCCAAATTAGTGAAAGTCCGAATTATAGAAATGCTACAAAGAATATGTTCAGGGTATTTATAAAATTGATTTCACGTGTCTTTTTAAGCAGTACAACTTTATTTTGAAACTGAAGATTGCGTATCATAAAATTAATTTACTTGTCATAATGTAAAAATGTTTTTTATAACACCTTACGAACATTTTAGGTAGGCTGTAGTCTAGAACTGTTTTTATAATAGGCACTATCGACTTATTCTATAGCATGTTAGTGGTAACGTGATAGAAACATTGAGAAGATAATGTATTAATGGCAACGAATGTAGAAACGCATTGAAGACGGTCGTGATTTAACACTCGGCGATAGAACTTTCCTCAATACCAAAATTCCAGCAAGGGAAAAGCGGTAGACCACAAATGCTCTATAATCAAGGCAATCACTTTCCGTGACTTTAATTGCGAACGTTCTAATTAGAACATTTGTAATTCAGAGTGCAGGATCAATGGAGTTACCTAGCGCACCTTCCGCCATCTTAAATAAGCGAACTTTCTAAGGATCAATGCAAGTGTGTCTTTTAAATGTGCGAGTTCAAGACACGGATACGTCAGGCCTCGAACCCATATAACCCTCGTTGAAGCACCGCCTTTAAACTCTTAATCACATAATTTCAGTGGTTATTACATGAACAACAAGCGCCGGGATAGCTCAGTCGGTATAGCGACTTTGCTACTGCCTTGACGACCGAGGGGTCGGAATTGGAGTCCCGGTGGGGTCAAGAATTTTCACTTCTCCACATCGTCCAGACTGGCTCTGGGTTCCACCCAGCCTCCTGTCCAGTGGGTACCGGGGGGCTCTTTTCCCGGGCGTGAAGCTGACCACTCACCTCCATCTAGTGCCCTTGTCAGGAAAACGTGGGTCTATACATCCACTCCCCTATACGCTTTCATGGCTTAGTACTTAACTTAGTTCATTAATTACTTTCGATCCCGGGTCTGCTCAAGTGGGATTTGTGGTGGACGAAGTGGTGCTGGGGCAGGTTTTCTCCCAGTACTTAGGTTTCATTCCACCAATTGCTCCACAATCACCCTCACGTTTCATCTGGGGCTGTACAATAGGCCAGAAGTGGCCGCAGTACAAGGGTCTTAGTCCCACCCCACTAACAATAAAAAAATAGTTAAGTACAGGGACAACTTTACTTTTTTTTACGTCAGTAACACGAAGATCAGAAACTGAAATTTTCAGTGAAATCGTAGATCTTAATGGGCATAATTATGTTGTGTTATTGCCTTTACTAACCAAGAACTCAGACTTATCGAATTCTTTGAAATGATTTCTGACGTCACTGGCAGGCTACAGGATAACTGGAATAAAAGGATTATGAACCCTGGCTCCTTTAACAAATGCTCACCATTGGTCCCAATCCTGTGACTCTTGTCTCCTGTTTCTAACACCTGTTGTCTTCAAGTCTTCTTCAACTGAATCCATCCACCTGACGGAAGGTCTGCCTCCCCGTTGGGTGCCCTTTGGACGTGCCTTTCTGCTGTATAGGGACCGCACATTCCGGGCTCCCATTTGTAAGTGTTTCCATCTGGCTGCAGTCGTTAAAAGCTTATCAACAATTAAGGCTGTTTATGGGTTACGGTTGTCAACCCGACGCCCAGCCCCCATCTTGGATGTCCGAGGTATCCATTTTTGTTTGGATTGTCGGCTTTGACCTGTCCGGCATGGGAGACCCTACCATACGGCCAGCATTGCTCTCAGGATCATACGACGTCACTAGCCCCACCACTACGTCAGAGTATGGTTGCCCGAGGGGGAAAGATTGGTTCTGGCATTCAGAAGTTAATAAGGGGACATACACATACACACAGTATAGAGATCACGCAAGCCTGCTTGAATTTTCCTTTTCAGAATATGGGGAATAGGCTAATAACCAGGAAAGAGGCGAGTTTAAAAATTCATGAGGTTAAAGCAGTCCCACTGCTTCTGTATTGTAGCGAAACATGGACGTAGAAGAGGAGGGTGAGATGGAATTCGAGCAGGAGAAATGAAATACCTGAGAGCTATCAAAGGTTACATTAGGACAGATCAATTAAGAAACAGGGTGCTCGAAATGAGCTGGGTATTTTAACTTTTTATGAAAATGACACAAAATATGAAGACAAATGTAAAATACATTTGCAAAGGACGGTGCAGACTTTCATTTCAGAGGCCGGAACAGACAATTCTCCTAATCCATGAAGTAATTATTATGATGCAAGTTTTACTGTCTGTGTTCCAGATTTGGCTTATTGCGCGTCTAAACGCTTTCAAGAGCGCCGATAAGAACTGGGGATATATTAGTTTCAACGCATATTTTTGTGTTTTGGCATATCGAGTGTGCTGTATGTAGGTTTAGCAATGTTTGAAGTGTAACTTGTCGCTCGCAGGCCCTCCGCCATTCCCCCCATGTCGAAACATCTTCAGGCATTCGAATCAAAAGAATTGAAGTGATTCAGATGAAAAATACGCTGAGGACACCTAGACAAATGGGCACGACGGTGTTTTGATACCCACACAGGAAGCATAGGCCATGTGCTACAGCAAGTAGCAAGCTCCAGAAATAGTGAAGAAAGCAGTCTTCTGGGATTTGGCACCGTGTATATGTGGTGTTAACCGACGTTTCGGATGAACGTATCGCCTCCATCTTCAGGGTAGAAGGAAAAATATAGAAATCCGCAAGTGAATTTTACCGGTTCTCACGGTCTCATTTCTTATAGTTTTCCTTCTACCCTGAAGATGGAGGCGATAGGTTCATCCGAAACGTCGGTTAACACCACATATACACGGTGCCAAATTCCAGACGACTGCTTTCTTCATAGTCACCGCCGTGAAAGTCTCAAATCCAGAAAT
>NW_019728501.1:740654-767863 GCF_002891405.2 Cryptotermes secundus | reverse complement strand
TCTACCTTCCCCCCGGCCCTCTCCCCCCCCCCCCCCCCCTCCCAGCAAGATTCCCGATACTTATTACTGTTAGAGGCTGAGTCGACCCCAGGGCCATATTGTGGCTGGAAGGATTAGGTAAATTTACGAAAATCCACCTCATCGAGAATCAAACCCGCGACCTTCCGGTCTGTACAGTAATGCTTCTACCGTCTGTCCCGCATGTAACATTTACCTGAACTGATACATGACCGCATGGCCTGTGCAGTGCACGCAGCAGACAGCAAGTGGTAGCAGGAGCTGTGTGTCCCATGGCGATGTTTGCTTATGAGTGCAGCAAGTATGCTGTTGGTTCTGACAATAAAAACTTGCCCAGAAGATTGTTTCTCATGGTGTGCTGCTATGTGGCAACATTGTATGCCAGTGGCTTAGCAAGTTTTAGTCCAGCTCCAGTCTGCTGGAATGCAGTGTGTTCGGCCGCCTGGTTGACTGGCTTCTCTTGTCTTATCTTTTGTCTCTCTTCAAGTTCTGACGGGTCTTATCTTTTGTCTCTTTTTAAGTCCTGATGGGACAGCGTACAGTTTTACAAGTTACAAAATTCCTCTCGGTATCAGCTCATTAACATCAATAGGCGTTAAAACATATTATTAAAATGGCTAATACAATGGACAGAAGACGCAGAGTGAAGGCCTTTTGTATTGTGCATTGTAACCTCTTTCCATTTCGGTGGCACTCGCTCATAATATTTGCATTACATAAGTGAACAATGAAATGTTCAACGAACCTCATCTCAGATGTAACATTTTTCCGTTGTAAGACATACCGGTATGTAGTGTTATTAGCCTCAGCCGGAAACAGCCACATTTGCGCCTGGAGAAGGCTCGGAGGCTTCCCACGCTTCTCCGCCCGAATCATATTTTAGAGGTAAGAGGCAAAATTTGGGGGAAAGAACTGTCACTACTCCATTTCGTCCAGACCGGCTGTGGGGCCCACCCAGTCTACTATCTTATGGGTACCGGGGGTAAAGCGGCTGGGACGTGAAGCTGACCACTCATCTTCAACTAGTGCCGATGCCAAGAAAGCGTGGGTCTGTACATCCACTCTTCCATACGTCGTTCGTGGCGTAGTGCTTAATTAACGTACTTGAGCACAAGGACAACTTTACAAGTTGCAAAATTTCGACATGGAAGTTTTGTACTTATATATATTTTTTTTGTCATCTTTGTGTACCTGCGATGTAGGCATTAATGTCTGAAAATGCTTTGATTAAAAAGAAATAAATTCGAATTTGGCGCTTTAATTGCCGTATTGTTCGTGAAGGCGTTAGCTGCGCTCAGCTATGTTATGTATCTATCTGGCAGCAAAAAACATTATCACAAACCAGCCAGTAGCATACTGAATTTGGAACTGGGAAAATGAACCAATGAACATACTCCTAATCTTTGGACACATGCATACGGTATCAGAAATAACCGCTGAATAATTCGGCTCAGAACCTTCCTCTGCAGTGGATGGTGCCCGCCCGGTCTGACCATTGTCGGTAGCAGTGCATTTTCAGTATATGCCTAATTGTTAGTAGAAATTTGTGGAATGTTCATAAACTAGCTTGGTTCCAAATTAATTTATGTCTTCTGATTAAGTATACTAATTTTGGGGAAAGCGGGTAGATAGAGAGAACTACGAAGTTGTAGTGTTAATAATAGTTGCACTGGCCTCAGTCCCAGGTCACGTGCATCAGTTGTGTGCTCTTGACACCTCACAGTACTGTAAACTTGTCTAAGTTTTGAGCCGCTTGCATGAACGTGTGTGCCCTTGAGTTCTGACGTTAACATAAATTGGCGTAATCCCTAAGCCACATGCATCAGTTGTGTGCCCTTGACAGCTGACAGTATTGTAAATTGGCCTGAGTTCAAAGCCATGTGCCCTTGACACCAGACAGTACTGTAAACTGGTCTAAGTTTTGAGCCGCTTGCATGAACGTGTGTGCCCTTGAGTTCTGACGTTAACATAAATTGGCATAATCCCTAAGCCACATGCATCAGTTGTGTGCCCTTGACAGCTGACAGTATTGTAAATTGGCATGAGTTCAAAGCCATGTGCCCTTGACACCAGACAGTACTGTAAACTGGTCTAAGTCTTTGAGCCGCTTGCATGAACGTGTGTGCCCTTGAGTTCTGACGTTAACATAAATTGGCATAATCCCTAAGCCACATGCATCAGTTGTGTGCCCTTGACAGCTGACAGTATTGTAAATTGGCATGAGTTCAAAGCCATGTGCCCTTGACACCAGACAGTACTGTAAACTGGTCTAAGTCTTTGAGCCGCTTGCATGAACGTGTGTGCCCATGAGTTCTGACGTTAACATAAATTGGCATAATCCCTAAGCCACATGCATCAGTTGTGTGCCCTTGACAGCTGACAGTATTGTAAATTGGCCTGAGTTCAAAGCCATGTGCCCTTGACACCAGACAGTACTGTAAACTGGTCTAAGTCTTGAGCCGCTTGCATGAACGTGTGTGCCCTTGAGTTCTGACGTTAACATAAATTGGCTTAATGCCTGTGTTATTTTTTATTGCTAGTGGGGTGGGACTAAGACCCAGATGATAGGTGAGGGTGATTGTGGAGTAATTGGTGGAATGAAGATTGGCAGGGGAAACCGAAGTACTCGGAGAAAACCTGCCCCAGCGCCACTTTGTCCACCACAAATCCCACTTGACCAGACCCGTGATCGAACCCGGACCGCCGCGGTGGGAAGCCAGCGACTAACCGCTTGAGCTATGGCGCGGCGAGGCGCAATCCCTAAACCACATGCATCAGTTGTGTGCCCTTGACACCTGACAGTATCGAAAACTGGTCAACTTCTGTATGCCTCCCATTTGCGGTATCCAGACATTTTGCCTGCCACCTCTCTCCTTTGTTTATGGAAATACCTGGTGTTTGCTTTACTGTTCTTCCATTTTATGTTAAGTAGGTCACAGTTAAAACTTCTTCAAGGGACACTTTGTTTGCAGTGAGCACGCCCTTATCACCTCTCGGCAAAGGGACCAGCCAAGTTAGGTGAAGACTGATAGGCCCTATAACAAATGTTTAAGCCGGATATTGAAAACGTAGCTGGTTCGTGTGATTAGTCACATCTGAAGGAATTTTAAAAAATTTTAAAATTTTAAATTTTAAAAGTATCGGCATTTCTGACAGCGACTATTGCCCCATCCCTACACCCGTTACGCCCCTGTCGGTAATAACCATCATAATAAGCCCATATAAGTTAGCATCGCAACAGAATTCGGGAACTTCATTTATGTGGAGCAAACGAGACTTCATTAGTTTAGTATGTCACATCAGGTGGCGACAAGATACGATGCAGTACTTACCATTTCGAACTGTATTACCACCACTGCGAACGTCGCAAGTTGGTAACTCTCGTAAGAGAGGTCCACCTACAGGGAGTCTTTCCATATTTACGCAGCGGCCGTGGCAGGCAACCTGCCTAAGGGGAAGAAACCCTGGATACGAACCAAGCTCCTCCAAGACATGGGGCTTAGCAACAGGCTTGTAAACTGCTCAAATAAAGAACGTGCTCATAATCCTCAGAGATGCTTCATGTGAGGACGGAACGGGCTGACGAGCTCAATCCTTGTAGATGATGATGATGATAATAATAATAATAATGATTAACACCACCGCCCCTCACTACTTCCGCAGTAATGACGAATTATACATAAATAAGAGGTCTTCGGTTGGGGTGAACCTGCGTTAATGAATTTTAAGTCAAATTTACCAACTCATGCCCGGAGTCATAATAAATCAAAATTTCACAGGTTAGGTTATGAAATAATAATCTAATTTAGACAGAATATTACACGTAGGCTTAATAATTATCTTCGGATCTTATGCGTACCCGAAAACAGAGGATTTTGAACCAGGGAAAGTACTACTTCATATTTACCGCGGGGACACTAATCCGGAGAGTGCGTGAGAAGAACACGTGCAAATTAGGTTGTACTGCAGTGGAGTAACCTTACGTATTTGCCAGGTGCACCCATTACTCTTTTTCGTGCCTCACTGCCCGTTGTGTCAATTTATTATTTATGAGGCTAATCAACCATCACAGTCGGAAGTCTTTAGAATGTCCGTTTTCACCGGATATTTCCACTGAATCCTGTCAAGAGCCAGATGAAACTAGCCCGCATCCTCAGATGCTGATTTTAAAGATGTATTTTAATATTATACTCCCATCTCCTAGGATTCATAAGTGGTTTCTTGTCTTCGGGGATTTCGACTAAAAATTTGTAGGCGTTTGCAGTCTCTCCCATGCGTGCTTCACACTCTAGTGGGCTCATCCGTATGAATTAAGCGCCCTTGACGTCCTCTCAGTACCATGTTACGAAAAGCATTCAGGATAAAGCAAGAGATGTTTCAGATCCACACAAAACATAAGGCAGTACAGTAATGCATGTTTTATCCTTATGTTTTGTGCAAGAGTTCATTTTGCCGTTAATATCGGAACCGTTGCGCTGACCACGTGACACGCTTTATCCGCTAAAGTTGGCACTACTTCGCCGACAAGTGGCGGTCGCTCGGTCGATATAGTTTGCTTGCGAACTCAAGCCACGGAGTTTTTATCGTTATGAATATAATTCCGATTAGATACTGTCATTCCCAGATAAGTTATTTGAAATCCATCCTAGTCTTCAGGGCGTATGTTATATTTTGTCCTGCAGCCTGGTGGCCAGATAAGAGCACATATGACTTTCATACGGGCTCCTTGCTAGCGCATTAAAGGGGGCCTGTGTTTTCCTGTATGGCAGGGATCGCCAGTAGAATGCCTGCTGGAACCTTGGTGCACTCGCAAGATTTGTGCTGCGATAAGTTTAAAATATTCGTAAGAATTGTTTGCCGAAGCTCACAAAAAACTTGATGATTCCCGCTCTGTAAACTGTGTCAAATATGAAGGCGTTTTAAACGAATTGTTGTGTTCGGTATGAAATTGATTCAGGAATTAAGGCATCATTAACTACGACATTTTGAAAGAAAACGAATTCTTATTCGTGAGATAAAATTTGAAGATGATGGCGGCGTGTTCGTTTGAGCGCCTGTTTGCGTGACTACATTGAGTCACATCCGTCAAAACCGAAATCCCACACCCATGAGAACTCAAATCTTAAATAAACATTCGTATATGTTGATGAGGGCATGTACTGTCTTCGCTTGCTTGGAAACCGGGATCGTGGGTTCGAATCCCACTCAGGGCATGGATGTTTAGTTTGTGTGTGTGCGTTTTTCTGTGTTTGTGTTAGGTAGAGCCCTTGCGACGAGCTGATCACCCGCCCAAGGAGTCCTACCGAATGTCTAAGATCTAGAAAAACCGAAGTGAACGGAGAAGTTCATGGAGGTAGGCCTAGGCCCACTTGGGCTGTAGTGCCAAGGGGGGATGGGAAAAAAATATGTTGATGAGTTGGGCCATACAGGTTTTGTAACAAACGTTTTGCTCGTTAAGTCGTTTGTGAAACATTTAATTTGGTCTTCAAGTAAAATAAATACTACAGTTAACTTAAATTCGCTGTACGCCTTTGACCGTGGAGCCACGGATAAAGAAGGACTTAATTTTTATTTTAAAATTCACATAGAAGGGGGTGCAGTCCAGCTGGGTCCACTCGGCACGTCGGCCACTGATTGGCCTATTGTACCTGCCCCGGGTGATTATGATGGAGAATTTGGTGGAATGAAGATTGGCAGAGGTAACCGAAGTACTAGGAGAAAACATACCCCAGCGCCAATTTGTCCACCACAAATCCCACTTGACCAGACCCGGGCAAGAAGGACTTGACAGGCACCAGTTCAGAGTTCAGCAACTGAAACAGGCACGCAGAGAGACGGGTAGATGTACGTTGATATCCTGCATTTTGTGAAGCGGTAGTTGTAGAAAGTCTGCATATTCTTCGGGAGGGCGTCTCTTAAGTTTTGAGACTGCGTGTTCCAGGCGTAGTCACCAAAACGATATGGGGTACCGACGGTATCATCACATGAAACTGGACTCTTCTGTTATTAACAGTTACTTGGAATTGTCTTACGCATCATCAGGCTACAACATTTTCGTTTGACACGAATTCACGTGGTATCTTGCCTGTAGCACAAAGTGAAAGTGGTCAGAAAGTTTGCAGCTTAGCATAGCGATAGAGAGCCTTCCAGATCATGGTACCAGTCACTGTATGAACGGAAGCAGAACTCTTAAGAAAGTCGCTGAACGAAAGAATGGTCGGTGGATTGACGCCTGGGGATATATTCTTTTTGGTTGCAATTTGTTCTGCGACTAGGCGAGCCAAATCTAAAGTGTTAGTTAAGTATTATGACCAACGAGAATTTCATTCTGAGAATTGTGTACATCTGGACGGGCTAAGACATAAATTTGGTGTCCATTTCTTAGTTTCTTGGAGCGACATGGTCATCCCGGTCCATAGTTTTTCATATCATATGTCAGCATCCTGTTGCACTGGTTAACGATTTAATTTGCACGGCAGTGTCAAGAGGTGCAATTTCTTGTAGCACTTGTAGACTGTTGGTATGCTAGTTTGCCACTTTTTTATTAATAATATCTCCATGACATGTTTAGGACGCATAAAGTCATCATCAGGTAGATGCTTTTACGCAACTGCTGCACCGTATTGCTTTCTCTAGTTGGAAGTATCTACCTGATGATCCCATAAGGTCGAAAAATGTTAAAGAAGCGTCATTTATAAAGAATGAGCGCCGACTGTTGTCAGCACAACAAGAAGTTGCTCCTTCAGGGCTGTCCCTGCAAATGAAATAGGTTAGTTTTTCGTTACTTTTTGATGGCTTAAGCTTCCTTTGTTAGTCCTGAATTGTGCCTGTTGAGCAAGTGCTATGACAGGAATTCCACATTTAAATGGGAGCGTTGCCACCGGGCTGCATTACCATTTTGCCTCCCACGATACGATGATTGTGCAAATGGATATGACAGGCTGCAGAGCCGAAGTACAGCTTAGCGTTACGTACGAACAGTGGTGTAGGTCTGGTATTCCACACAAAGTACTGACTGACAGACATGCGCAGAAGGGAAGCATGCGGGTAGATTTGCATTGATAGGCATCTGGCCGGTCTAGAACGCAAGACCTGTAATTGAAAGTTATCCCTAGATCACCTTTTCCCACATAAGTCCTTGATCTATGTATCCTGACAGTGCCATATGAAGTGCGTTCAAGTAGAATGTCCCTGCTTTGAGCTGGTGACGTCCTGAGACCTACTGTTCTGGTTCCTCATTGTACGTGACTGCATGCCAGGTATGGTATTATCTATACGTTTATAGAAATGTATGTGTCTGTATGACTGTTGCTAGACAACGGTTCGGTAAACACGTTCCCGAGGTTATGCAGTGAACAGTGGAAGGACCTCCGTTGTTTGGTAGCAAGTCACTAGGCACGTTGCGTAGCAACAGATAATAACAGACGAACAGTTCGAGGTTGTGGTCTCTCTTCGGTTTCCCCGAATTATAAAAGAGATTTCATTCGTGAATTCATTCGGCATCCGTCATTCGTAAGAACAGTCAGTGTTCAGCTGTGGAGTGCTAACCAGCGGACAACGGAAGCTGAAGAAATGACAAATTCGTAAATCAGAACGAAGTCAGTCACAGTGAAAGAGAAGACGCTCTTAGTCCAATAAGGAATGGAGCGAGTCTTAAGCAGCCATTGATGTGAGCTGTTATAATTGATTGTAATTGTAAAGAAATACAATAAATTAATCATCCAATCCAGAACCCGTTGTTATTAGTCACGCAAATCCCTCATACGTACCAATATATGGCCGTAGGTTATATTGGGAAAATATGTGGTATTCATTCTGTTAAAATACTCCACTACAGCTTTGTCCGAAGAACTACATAACGCGTTATATAGGCACTCAACGGTATTAAACCTACGCACTCATAAAGCGTCATAAACTGATACGCTAGAATAATACAGTAGTAATTCATGCAATATTTCGTATGCTTCTTTGACCTTTTGAAAACCCACGAAAAAGAGAATACTATAGCAAATAGCACAGGTAACATGACATGTATCACGTCACCGTAATTCGACCTGTCAACTGTATCATTATAAATTTTAACTATACGATCTTATCTTATTTTAAACAGATTAATCTTGCCCTATAGTGTATCAGTATGCCTGCTTTTAAAACTTCCTTTCCTTAAGGCTTCAGTTATTCAAGGAAGTTGATAACTTCGTTACGTCAGTACACATCACATAAAAAAAACTCCGTGTATTTATCCGGAAACGAACTACACCGACTGAGCGACCGATGCTTGTCGGCGAAGTTAGTGACAACTTTTGCGGATAGAGTGTGTGTCGCGTGGTCAGCGCAGCAAATCCCCACCGCCGTTAATTTCGGTTTTCTAGACCGGAGCCGCTATTTCCTTGAAATAGCTCCACAATTATGCTCGCGAGGCTGAGTGAACCCCGTTCGGGGCCCACTACTTCACAGAAAATCTGGTAGCGCCGGGAATTGAACCCGTACCTCTGGATCCGTAATCAGGAACTCTGACCACTAGACCACAGAGGCGGTCATGCGCATCATATACCAAATTTATTTGATGGTTCATCTCTAGTGGAAATCCATGGAAAGAACAAGGGTGGTGTACCTTGCAGAGATGGTGAGCTGTTGGTATGCAGTACGAGAAGAATGAGATGGGCGGGGCGTGGGTGGGGGTGCCTGTAAAGCGTATAACTGTGAAATTCACATACAAGCCCTGAACATATTTCTAACCGTCGCTGCTTAGTACTCTCATGTATGAACCGAACTATCTGAGACAGATCTTGCATTTCTATTAAAACAGGTTGCGTCATAGGTCATGAACTGAGGTCGCAGCTTCGAAATGCTGCAGTTTCGAACCCGTCCTCTGCAGAGCGAGACGGGAGATCTCAACCTTTCTAGTTATGTTAATGTTATTGGGAGCATGCAGCATAGGTCCGGCTGCCCCTTGTCTGTAATGCGAATCACGTGCCAGCTCACGCAGCGTCCGGCATCTTGTTCATGGTTAGAGTTAAAAAGTGCGTTTCTTTCCGAATGTCGCGGCGAGTGGGTGGTACCCCTGCTTCGTAATACGGGGACCCGGGGGCTCGATTCCTTGTCCGCATATCGGCCATTCTGACAGATTTTTAATTATTTTCACAGTTCCTATCGAAATTCTTGAATGATACCTTAGTACAGGTCGCTGCAGCTTGCTCATTCTTGATAGCTCAATCACAATTTATCTTGCCATCGAAGCTGTACATAAACAAGGCAGTTGAGGGTCTTTGTATAAACTAACACTCGGTATTTAGAAAGGCACAGTAAATTATAGTTCAGCATCAAGATTACTTCTCGTACTTGGCCATCTACGATTACCACAGCAAATTCTTTTAATTTTAAAGAACGAAAATCTAAGTAATATATAAAAATTCAGCTCGTACCTCACAGGAAACACGTTACGTCACCGCTACAGACCAACCGGCCAATGCTGCTTAGAGAAACAGTCGCTGTTTACTGTGAGAACCATATGAAATTCACAAATACATGTTGGCAGAGTGCTACAGAGTTTTCGTATGTTAAAGCAGGTGGTATGTGTAGTAACCACTAGGCTTTAAAGGCTTAAGTCGACCAGCAGATGCCTGCAAGAATTTATCGCGATAAGAGCAGATGTTGATAATGCACACTATGAGTGTGATTTCAGTCAAGAGGGTTCAGCACCTCACCGCACATCGCTAAAATGGAAGGGAAGGTACTGTAATCACCAGAGATCTCATTCGTGTCTTTGTATGAAGAGGAAGGGCAGCTACCGAGACTCCACGCAAATGCGCCACGTGTTTATAGTGCCCGAAAAAGAAAACGCAGTACTTACTCTAGGTAATTGTTTTCCGTTAGCTTGATACTTTCCTCGTACCGAGGTGATTTCCGCAGCAAAACGCAGAGATTGCAGGACTCAAGAAAACTAATGCGGACAATGATGCTGACCTTGTGAACCGCAATTATTATTATTATTATTATTATTATTAGAGGGGGTGGGTTTCCCCACGCACTTAGACCAGTTATTGGTCCATTGTGCGTCCCCCTTTAATTTCTACTGTCGCCATACCCTACCGACACTGGTGCGTGCCATCATCCCCGTTCAGCCGACGAGGTCGGCCGTCGGTACCTGATATTTCCCCCATCTATCAGAGGCATTGGAAACTACTTGGGCGGGAAATTGTTTGCCTAATAATTTTGCTCAGAAGTCTCCTAGAAACATGAGGATCTTTTACGTGCCATAAAGCTACGACACGGGACCCACGGCTTAAAGTCCCTCCCGGAGGACTTGTTCCCTGAATTTTTCCGCCCTTAAAAATTCCACGACCTCCGCCGGGTTTGAACCCGCGTACTGAGGTGGGAACGTTACCCCTAGACTACGGAGGCCGCTTTTGGACCAGGTACCTCCTGCCTCGGAGCTAGAGCCTAACCAGTACACTAACGTTCAGTAATGTATAGGAGTCTTGTGAGACCTATGTTCTCAAGACGGTTAATGTCATGATTTCTGTGTTCTCGTTGCGACATCACATAGACTGTAAGAGCCAACGTTCCTGAGGAATCTACTGACTCCTCCTTCAGGTCAGACGAAAGTTTTTCTACCTTGAATGCGGAGGTAACATATTTCTCAGAAACCTCGGTACGGCATAGTGTCATAGCCCTGAGGAGCGCAGACCTGATCTCAAAACAGTCTCTTGACGGAAACACAGATGTTGCTTTGAACGTGTAAAGCACGCGGTGATTTTATCCCGTTGTGTCGCATGGTACAAGGATATCAAATCATACTCCGTGTCCATATTTATCTCTGCATTATTATGCAGCATATAGTAATGATTCACTCAGAGAGGAGGACCGGTCTCGGCAAAGCGCCCTAAGTCAGAGGCAAAAGCACAGGATGATAATATAAAAAAATAACATCACGCCTGAGTCTTAAGAGAGGTTATGCATCTCGAATAAACATAGAATATCAATAGATTTCATCAGATAACAAAAGTTTCACGAAAAGATCCGCCCATCTGGTTCGGAGTCCACACCTGTTAGGTGCAAAAACAATAGACGAGACATCGTGTCTTACTTATAGAATATTATGTACAGTTACTGAACTCTTGAAATCTGCATATTGTAAACAGCGGTTAATAACAGTCGAGGTCAGATAACTTTTTAAATTCCTTCTTGGTTGTAATTTAGTTACGACGATGATTTACCTTATGCCTTTATAGGTGCCGAATAGACAGGAGGCTTAAATGTCGGGCCTTGCCCCTGGCTAGTAAGACTACTAATTTCATAAATAACGTCTGAGCGTACTTTATTGAAATTGGTTGTCATCAGCATTCTGTAGTCTTATTTGCGGTGCGTTCCGGGAATTAAATATGGAGACTCGTGAAAAGCGTGGTATGTGATTATTACTGAAAATGGCGATTTTCACGAAGACCTGCTCAACGGTTGACGCACAGTGACACGCTCATAGGTATCTGATAAATGCTGATCAGATTAGCAAGTATCTAGGTCCATCAGGTGTAGGCCTTTACATGTTCCGGCCACGGCTAGCCATCATTAGAAGGCAAAGCGAGCACTGCAAAGGAAACGTTTTACACATTATACACATGAAGTTGTTAGGGGTTTTCTACCGTTAGAAATCGAGATAGATTAAAATACTAATGTAATTAAAACAAGTTAAGTCTCTTATAAAAATAAGCTAATTAGTATACGGTTTATTCTTATGTAATTTTTTTTTAATGTTAGTGGGGTGGGACAAAGTCCCTTGTACTTCGGCCACTTTTAAAATACTAATGTAATTAAAACAAGTTAAGTCTCTTATAAAAATAAGCTAATTAGTATATGGTTTATTCTTATGTAATTTTAATGTTAGTGGGGTGGGACAAAGTCCCTTATACTGCGGCCACTTCTGGCCTGTTGTACCAGCCCCAGATGATAGGTGAGGGTGATTGTGGAGCAATTGGTGGAACGAAGATTGGCAAGGGAAACCGAAGTACTCGGAGAAAACCTGCGCCAGCGCCACTTTGTCCACCACAAGTGCCACTTGAGCACACCCGGGATCGAGCCCGGGCTCCCGCGATGGGAAGCCAACGACTAACCGCTTGAGCTATGGCGCGGCCCCCTTCATATGTAAGTGTATTAAAGTCTCAAGAATTCTTCGTAGTGTTTTTCATTTTTGAAATTGATAGTTTTTATTTTTTAGCAGAAGCTTCGGCTGCTGGTCTTTAAGAGGCTTGAAGCGTAACGTAGCACAGGTAGGGCTAGATTTTTGAAAATAATTCAGCAAATTAAGTTTCTGTTACTAGTTGTTTTAGGCATTGTCAGCGCAACGTGGAACTTTCCATGTTCTTACCATATCTGATATTGTGCCTATTAATTTATGTATCATAGACTTCGCAGTAGACTTGAGTTTCCAGAAGCAAGGAAGACTTTATTTTTTTCCACATAAACTTAGAAAGCAGTTTGTATATTTGTTTGCTCAGTAATCCACTCAGCGCGCCATACCTTACGGTACCCTCATTTTCAGTACTCGTCTCTACACGGCATGTCACGCAATGCATGTACTCAGTTTTGCAAGTAATATATACTTACTGCAGTTAGTAGGCATCCACGTAATCATTTCATATGTTGACAAGCGATTGTGGTTTATTCGCGTATTGCACGGGTCAGTTATAAGTTTTCACACTAGGAAGAACATATGCCCATACGCAAACACATTTTCAATTAATAACTACGCGCATTAAAAGATGCAGTTGTAACCAGTGTAGATTCTTCTCGTCAGACACCGCAGTTTTTCGCACCACCAAAAGAAAACAAAAACTCCGTGGCTTTAGCCCGCAAGCGAATTGTGCCATCATTCTTTGCATTTTTTGGAGAAAAAATGTTTATAAAATAAAGAAAATATATATTTAACCACCCGGTACGCGGTAGCGTAGTTGGTTGAGGCATTATGCAACAAGCCGTAAGTTCGCAGGTTCGAATACCGGTGAGATATTGGATTTTTTAACTGACCTCAGTCTCTAACATGAATGAGTACCAGGAATCTTCCTGGGTGTAAAGGGCGGCCGGCGCGTAAGGCTGGCATCCTCACCAACATCTATGAGTCGATTGTTGAATGTGGAAGCCTCGACGTCTCACAAGTCTGTAGGCCTCCACGGCCCGTTACAGGGATAACTTCACCTTTTTACCCCTTTACTATTCTATAGTTAACTATCAGACTGTATGTAATGGTTTTCCGTGCCCGTGCAACACTATGAAACAAGTTCCCGTCTCTCTGTCCATCACTAAACACGGACCACTGATCAAAAGTAAAGTACAAGATAAAGCTGTCCCTGTGCTTAAGTAATTAAGCACTACGCCATGAAAGCGTATGGGGGACTCGGATAAATCAACATTTTCTTGACCTCGGCAATAGTTGGTGAGTGGTCAGCTTCACGCCCCTGCCGCTTTACTCCCGGGGAAGAAGCCCCCGGTACCCAGTGGATAGGAGGCTGGGTGAGCCACAGAGTCGGTCTGGACGACGTGGAGAAGAGAAAATTCTTGACCCTACCAGGAATCGAACTTCGACCCCTCGGTCTTCCATTCTGTAGTCAGTCGTTCTACCAACTACGCTATCCCAGGGTCCCTACTGATCAAACGTATAAATAAAAACTTGTTTACGTGACAAGAATAAAGTAACGTTGCCCCCCCTGTGACGTAACATCACGCTGTTGAGATGTATATAGGCGTGGAGGTAACGCTGCAGGCTTTCGAAATCTCGATACTGCGCTGTGTTCCTGTAATGACCCCCCAGGAATGATTCTTTTGGTTGGGAAGCTGAGTGGGCCCTAATGCCGTTCTGAACGGACTAGCTTCCTATCGCTTCTGGAAATGGAACCACCGGAGTATGATGTCCTTACTCACTCATATTACTGGCTCAACAGTCTCGTGTCGGTTGAATTTTCCATTGGTGTTCCTAAGAACAGGCGGCTTCGCAAGGAAAGGTTACCATACACCTAAGAATGGTGGAAAGTGTACAGACCACTGGCGATTGTTCTTTATCCTTTTAACAAATGGAGTGTGGATATTGTAAATGGAGTGAAGCCACATAAATGCACGTTCAAAACAGGGTGACTGGTAGGAAACCCTACTGGGGAGGACACTTTCCTGTCGGATTTGCAGTTCCGTTCGTAACCACATTACAATATTAGCGTCTCAGTTGTAGGACTTGAGGTCGTCACTGCCGTCGTTATGAAGAGCTCCATCTTCTGGGATATGACGCCGTGTACTCCGATGAAAGTCAAGCGACTTGTCGCTTCCATCTTCAGGGTTGAATAATAAGCGAAGCAAGAAAACAGCGTGAAGAAGGTAGGAAACAGAGCCTCTCTTGGCATATTCTTCGACCCTGAGGATGGAGTTATGTCTCTCCGAAACGTCGGTTGACTAGCGTACTATACGGCGTTGTAGCCCAATTTATAAAATTCTTCCGACTTTCGATTCGCTCGACTACCAGGGCCGCAGATTCGAATCCAGCTCGGAACAGTGACTTATCTTCGTTTTTCTTTGTGTCGCTGGCTTCCCACCGCGGCGGCCCGGGCTCGATCCCGGGTCTGGTCAAGTGGGATTTGTCGTGGACAAAGTGGCGCTGGGGAAGGTTTTCTCCGAGTACTTCGGTTTCCCCTGCCAATCTTCATTCCATCAACTGCTCCACAATCACCCTCACCTATCATCTGGGGCTGGTACAATAGGCCAGAAGTGGCCGCAGTACAAGGGAATTAGTCCCACCCCACTAGCAATGAAAAATAGGTAGAGGTTTGCGCTTGGCCGATTAACGCCTACTAAGTCCTGCTAGATATCTGTGGGTTACACTGTATTAGAATTTACTGAAATCTGGAACATACCAGGGGAGCTAATCCGTGTTAGCAGAAAAGTCTGGGGCTGAAATTTGTAATTATTTTAGTGGACTGACCAAAATCAGAGCCCCTAAACACGTTCATAGATCGAAGTGGCCCTAAATTCTTTATCACACTGGTGAATTATTTGTACACTCTAAAACCTACTAGCGTAATATTGTTGGGTCTGATGGTAGATGGGAAAGAGGCTGAAATGTAAAAGGTGTGTTGTGGAATATAGGTTTCAGTGACGATTTTAAAGGCAGAATCCCATGTCTTCCAGTAATCGAGCTTTCATGAGACGTGGACCACAAGTAACTGTATTCCTGTGTGCCCCAGATCCCTACTCCTTTTTCATCCACCCTAAAGCTTTGTCGCTCAATCCTCGTTGCTCTCTTTCCAGCAGATCCCTTTATGAGCTATTGAACTAACTGAGCTTAGTCCTTTTGTGTTCCCCTTACGTATCCAGTTCGAGAATCTGGCGCTTGTGTTTCCCTTGGGACAATTTCTTGATATCTCAGCTCTCTTCCTACCATTATTTCCCATCTACAGAAAGACGACAACCATCCCTTCACCTCTCAAGCCAGATCTACATCAAACAGAAGAGTAATTGCAATATAGATGAAGGTTTACAGGTGACATGAGCTCAGATCAACAGTTTCACCAGCACCGAATTGGAAGGAGGAACAAGAGGCATAAAAAGTGAGGAACGTTTCGCAAAATTGATGCTGTTGTACCTGAACAGATCCGGTATTGAGACGAGCTTTGGCAACCTTGCCCGAAGACTAAGCAAGAGAGAGATGACACTAAAAGGAAATGCTGTGCGGCTCCCTGGACCAGGCATGCCAATATTATTTGTACATTCCTGTTCTTTAAACGATTCCTTGAATAGCTGCGATTTTATAGCTCCGAATGATAGGATGAGTGAGTAATCGATAATGAATTGGAAAGGTCGTGGCCTAATTTAAGGTACCCATAATTTACCCAGAGGAATCAGGAAAACACACGAAAAACCTGAGCTTAGCGCATGTCTTGTCGGAGATTAGAACCCAGGACCTCCCACAACGAAGGAAGAGACTAACACTGAACAGTTGCTTTCGGTGTTAGTTTAATGCTCAAAACAATTTCGTAACATCGAGCCGATTCAGTAGATAATTTTTGTCCGAAATATAGGCCACCTTTAGTAATTACACCCTGCTAATTGGAAGGAGAATATTACTGATATTTCCAGTCGGGATTAGAATGTGATAATGCCCAGGGATGCGATTTAAAAACAGCCTCACGTTACAGAGGACACTAAGAAAAAATAACACTCAGTCCTTTTTATGATACAGTTTCCAGATATTCCATTCGCCCTTCCCCCCCCCCCCCCCCCCCGCCTTTGTACACTGTAGGATTTGATTACTATAATTAAGGCTACTGTTTTCTAGAATGTGACGCCGTGTTGTCTGGTAGGTATGTACGAACCTGCTGCCTCCAGCTTCAGCATAGAAGAATAAATTCGTAACTATTTACCAAATTATAAGGGGAGAGAGCGCATTATTCATGTTTTGGTCCCTGTGAACTCCCTGACGAAGGCAATACGATACCCGACACGAACTCAGGCCTTGCTGCATTGGATGCCCACATATTTATATAGAATGATGGGCGCGCATTTCGAAGTTCACTGCTTTTCACCTCTTCCGCGGGGTTTCAGGAGTTTACCATAATGCATTCTGCAAACTTTCGGGCTTTGCGGCAATTGATAAATAATATTTCGATAGGCTGCTACACCAAGACTACAGAACAGTTTATCGATCGAGGAAAGTTCCACTCCTCACACAAGCCACGTACTTTCATTGAAAATGTCGAGTGTGACTGCACCCTCGTCAGTGTCAGCTGTAAATATTACTCTTCCGAGCAGTGAGTGCTTCAGTACACTAATGTTTGTTTTCATCGGTACCTGGGCCCTTCAGGGTGAGAAGGTGTGGGATAGCTGTNGGGGAGGGGACTACATTGAAGGGGATAACATTTCGACTGTCTGATTTTTTTTTAATAAAGGGTTAGAGCATGAATCCGGTTTCTTTATTGCCACACCTTGTATAGTTTAACCAAGCTCTAGCTTACGTGACCGGTCTGTTTAGCCGCAACGTGCATCCTTTCGTCAGACAATCTGATCTGAATCATTCGTAGGTATTTTATATCATAGTACCAACTACTGAAATGGTGACGTCAGTACACCATCATAATATAGTATTATGTCCTTTCTGTTTCCACTTATTATTCTTCATGCTTGTTTGTTAACGTGTTCCGTTTATGTATTTCTTTTTCGGTGCCTTCCTGTAGTTGGCGTTTATCTGTCATCACGCCCTTTAATAAGATCTAAAAGTTTGTGAAGATGTTATATAGTACAAATATTATGTTTTTGGACATTATCCATCGTCTTCTCTTTACCTAAGAACCGCCCTGTTTATTTTTCAAAACAACGTTTCGGAGACTGGATTCTGTCTCCGTCTTCAGGTACAGCCTACTCAATTGGGCCCAATCGATAGAGCTAGTACATTATTATTATTATTATTATTATTATTATTATTATTAGTAGTAGTAGTAGTAGTACTAGCAGCAGCAGCAGTCGTGTCTTCGCGGAAGATTAGTACGATGATCAAATGAAGGCAAACGTGGGCGTGAGGAGGGTAAGAACGGAGTTCGCCTGACACAGGATAGGGTACAGTGGCGGGTTTTGTGAACACGAAAATGAACCTTTGGGTTCCCTAAATGGCGGGGCGTTACGTAACTATCAGAACGACTATTAACTTGGCAAAAAGTTTCTTAGTACCCTATGAAATCATTTTTATTATTTGATATTGTAACATCCTAACGGAAGACTGGTGAATAGTTCAGCACCTGTCCTCAAATGGAAGTTCAGTAATGCAGAATTTCTATGCCACTGATGAGGATATTTTATGATTACAAGCATCTTTTGCGTGGGTTGCTTGATGAAGATGATGTTTACATTATACACGATTAGGCCTAACTTTAAATGCAGTTAGGTAAAGATTGGAACGAAACACGTAGGCCTACTACGGAACTCACTAATGCAGTATAAAGCTTATTGTAAAGCTTATTACAAATACAACCGAAATTTGCGTCACATAAAGCACAGAACCCTGACTGACCCTGAAGTGACACTCATATGATTTCAGAATAATTTAACGTGTTAGTTAATTAAGGTGGCTAATGGAGAAGGATGTTAGGAAATACGTACGGAAAGCATGCACAGTTTTCAAGGGAACAGACAAACGCATGGAAACACATTCTCATATACGGAAATGCGACGCCGTATTAATTTTTGGACTCACTGAAACATGAAGCAGTACTATCAGCCCTAACTTCACACTCACTATCAGGTTTTCTAAAATATTGAGTTTTAGGTAGACATATTGTTCTTTGATACAACATGTTCTGTTTAGAACGGAACGTAGATTAAGCAGACTCTGCTCCTTCGGAACATTTCTCTGCACGGAACTGTACATAAAAATATCAGATGTAAGAATTTTCTGTCATAAATTGAAAGTAACTTTAAAAATTCGAGTATTTAACGGAAGGCCTCTGCTTGAGTTACTGTATGTTGAAATGATTTCTTCCTGTATTATGCTTCCTCGAATTTATTATTCAGGAATATTTCATTTGAAAATGAGAAAGAATACGAACGAATACTTTAATGGGCGATTGGAAAGAGACAGATGACTAGATAGATATAGATAGGCAGACAGAGATAGACAGAGAGACACAAATAATCAATCATAGAAACGGCTGGACACAGGCACGTAGGTTGGTAGATAACAGACAAGAAGTGAACGAAGCCTGGACTTGTGTGTTATTCATTAACAGTGAAATTATTCACTCATGGAGCTGAGCCCTTCTGGAGGAGTCGCCAATTCTGCAGCTACTCAATAACTTCCCAGCATTTTATGGAACCCGAAGGTTAATTACCAAGTTCACAAGAGCCCTCCATTAGTCCCTACCCTGAGCCAGATGAAACCAATCCATTCCATCCCGTCCTATCTCTCTTAGATCCATTTTAATATTGTCCAGCCATCTACGCTTTGGTCTTCCCTGTGGTCTCTTTCCTTCTGGCTTTCCCACAAATATTCTGTGTGCATTCCTCTTCGCCCCCATTCGTGCTACATGCTACCTCGTTTAATTTCTGGAGATTGAACTCTCCATATGAAGTCTGTGCGTTGTTTACTCACTGTCAGTCTCTCCTTATCTTTTGTCACCATCAGGTAGTGGTCAGTATCACAATCTGCTGCCCTGAACGATCGGACATAAAATCAATTTTGTTGTGCGTCTTCCCATCAGAAGATATCCAAATAAATTTATTAATGTTACGGTGTGGGAACATTGTACTTTTGATAGTAAGATTTTTTGATGTGGGAAAGTTTACTACTCTAACTCCATTATCATTACTAATTTCATGCAAACTCTCATTCCTCATTGTTGGTTTGAAAATGTCTTCTCTACCTACTTTGGCATTGAAATCTCATAAGAAAATAATACGCATATTTATTATAAGTAATAATAAGTAACAGCTATTGTAGTCGCTTCGCATAATTAATCACTGTGCCACGAAAACTTATAGGGGGAGCGGAAGTATAGCTCGACCATTCTTGTCGTCGGCACTAGATGGAGGCGCGTGGTCACGCCCCCACCACCTTACCCCTGAAGAAAGAGCCCCGGTACCCATTGGATAGGAAGCCTGGTGAGCCCCAGAGCTAGTCTAGACTCCGTAGAACAAAGGAAATCATGCCTCTGCCGTGAGTCGAACCCCGACCGCCCAGCCTATATCCCGTCGCCATACCGTCTGAGCTATTGTATCTTCAGCTTAGCGTAAATATCTGGTTGTTATTTGGGTCACAAATAAATGGGGTCTGAACTGTGCCTTTATTTACGTGCAAGTGAGAATTATATGTAAGTGAAACCTGTCGCGGAGACATTGAATTACTTGTTCTAATCTGCAGATCTGCTCTTACTGTGATTAAATGGAAGACAGTTGCATTTTGTTACAGTGACCGCATTCGTGTTGAGAAGTTTGTGACCTCTTAATTTTAAGATTGTATTGTTATGTATAGTTGTGAAATTACACTCTATGCTTGCGCCATACGGCCTTCATTCTCACAGTTTGAGATCGGAATCTCTGAGCTGCGTGCGCAATTATTTTTCGTCATTTGAACGCTGATAATGGTTCGCCTCTCACTGTCTTAAGCCATTATCGTTGTAAATAGTTATTCTTTATCCCTGTAACAGGCCATGAAGGCCCATAGTGTTGTGAGACGTCGAGGCTCCCACATTTTCTCTAGACATTTGGCTCACAGATGGCGGTAAAGTCAGCCGTACCCGCCGGTCGCCTTTTACCTGCTAGGAAGATTCCTGGTAGTCATTTCTGTTTGAGGCTGAGCCGACCCCAGGGCCATAGTGCTGCTGGAAGGATTAGTCCAATTGGAAAAAGAGATCCAGTGACTTCATCGGGACTCGAACCCTCAACCTTGTAGCATAGTGTGTCAACGAACTATGTTATCGTGTGGCCCATTCTTTCTCGGTATTCCGCAATATTATTCGTGTTGTACACTTTTCCTTCAATCTTATTCTATATACATAGAAGTCCCCCATAAAAATGTTACACATTAACTTACAAAATTACGAACAAAAAACTCCATGGCTTTAGTCCACAAGCGGAGTATACCGACCGAGCGACCGCCGCTTGTCGGCGAAGTTAGTGCCAACTTTAGCGGATAGAGGGTATCGCGTGGTCAGCGCAACGGATCCCCACGGCCGATAATCTCGGTTTTCTAGACCGGAGCCACTATTTTTCCAATCAAGTACTCCACAGTTATCCTCAAGAAGTTGAGTGGACCCCGTTTCAGAGCCACTATTTCTCAGAAAATCTGGTAGCGCCGGGGGAATCGAACCCAGGACCTTGTATGTGTAGCCAGGAACTCTGACCAGTAGACCACAGAGATATGCTTAAGTAATTTATTGGTATATCAGAGGTTCAGCTTTTGAATTGTCCGTAGATAACCTCTTCAACAAACTCTAACAGTTAGCTACAGACATTTTCAAAGTTGAACCATATTTATTCAAATAAATTACTTAAGCAGATATTTTGTACGTTGAAGTGTTTATAGATTTTGTGGTCCCCCCCTGTATAAGCTCTTGGTTTGTATTTCGGAAAGAACCTATTGCTGTAATCCCGTTCAAGACGAGCAGTTTAACGTTCACCGGTTCCATATTTCCATGATAGCTCACACCCACAGATTTTCCTCCTTGTATTCAAGACATTTTGAGGTCATGCATTTAGTTGCATATACTAACTCAAGTACTGAAATTATACGTAAACGACTTTCAACTTTAAGCTGATCGATCTGTTTGCCTAACGGCAATTCCTGCCGCAGATTTTAATTAACCTTTTACCCTTGAGATGTATAATGTGTGTGTGTGTTTTTGTATGCAGTTTCCGACACTCCATAAGAACCTCGTTCCACCTCATGTAATACGCAAACTCACTCCGCTTTATACAATTTTAGACACTCTGTCTCTCTCTGGCTCTAGAGCCCTTTGGACCTTGGCTGCTTTCTTAGTTTCTTAATCCTATAGATAGTCGGTATTGCTCCTTGGACGGGGGATCAGCTGCCCGAAGGCTGCTATCTGCACACATAACACAAACAGAATAAACGCACACAGACATCCATGCCTCGATTGGGATTCGTACCCACGACCCCAATGTTTGAGGGGGCGAAGACAGTTCATGCCTTAGACCGCACGGCCAGTGTCATCGGCTTGAGACAGTCGCCATATTTTAATATTAATGTAATCATCAGTATAATACATACGGCTCGGAATAATGTAATTTATTTCTTCTCTCTCTCAGATTTGAAAGTGAAGGCTCAGAAAATATGAAAGTTATTTTGTTCTTGTATTGTATAAGATATAGATCATAAGTGCGAAATTAGTGTGACAATTTAAGGACTTATATGAAAAACTGGCACAGACAGTTTCGGCTCCGGTTGCGTATAAACGTGAGCAGCCCGTTTCCATCAGGGGGAAAAAAAACTTTCGTTTAGGGGGGCAGTGGCGAGCCTGGCCGTTATAACCACAAGCTTGTCATATTCAGATGACATGGCTGTGCTGGGAAATATTTGGGCTTGAAAACACGATGTACGTGATTTAATGAATAGGGGGTTCAGATTTTCCCTTTCTCATGAAATTTCTTTGTAGTTTTTCTCCCATACAGTTTGAGATGGAAACGTTTTCTTTCATAATCTATCGGCTGTGTTCTGAGGTCTTTATTAATTCGTCAGGACTTTTCGTTTTCCTTTCTGACGTTCATTGCCGTATTGTTCTGCAGCGAATTTCCTTAAATGTCGGCATCTTGAATTTAAGCTGATACGAATGTTTGTTCTTAATGCCGGTGTATTGAAAAAATATTCATTAAATATTTATATTCAGGTCATGGCACGATTCACTTCTAACAACCGTAAATTCCTTGTGGAAGTCAGCGCTTGAAAGTAGAAGGATGAAACCGAAATGCAAAGGCACAAAATTCAGTTTTTACTTTATATAACAGGCAGTATCTATTTCTGTACAGGAACAATAAACGGAACAGTGAATTTACAGTTCTGCGTAACGCAAAACTTACTCGGTTTATGAGTTCATTTCTAAAGTTATATTTTTGTGAGGTCTAATTTGATATTCCATATCCTACATGAAACTGGAGGTACGGAAAGTTTACATGTGTGGTACTTGCAGCAGTTGCTACGAGTCTCCTCCTTTCTTAACTTCATTGTATATTTCTTTTAATCTCCATCCTTTCATTCGTTCCTTCGCTTTTATACGTTTTCTTGTCTTCCCAGAGAAAGACTGAAATAAATAATCTTCTGCCTATTGGAAGTTAACTAAAAGAAATAGATTTACTACTTTAAAGAATTTATTTTCTAAATACTTGTACAGTATCTCTGACCTGGATTAAGAAGCCGAAACTTCAGATATGACAGGACGCAGCGGTTTCTGTGCCCCCTTTTCCCACCTGCCTCTCATCCTTCCTCTCAAAGGCCCAGAATATAAAAAGCAAACAGTTTATTTGCAGTGAGCTCAGTCGGCGGGTCTAAGATTAACTGCTCTCACAGTCTAAGTGTCGTAATTATTTACTTCTGATATGAACTCACTCCCCCTCGTTGGTGGCTCCACCTAATCGTGGTGAGGGGGTTTGAGTATGCCAATGACCCTGAGAGCTATACCAGCGGTAGCGTAGCTACTGGCAGGGCCTCCCTTGCTGGACAGGTCAAAGGGTAGGCATCAGACGAAGAGAGACACCAAAAACTGATGCCGGAAGCAGCGTCATCAGCAGCGACTTGAAGCACAGAGTAAATAATGCTCGAGATGGTTCAAGTTCGTATAGCAACAGGCGTGACCAGAGTGGTTTGAACGGCTGTTGTACTGCGATGTGGAAAGCAAATGGAAAAACTACCACATTATCACTTTTCCTGGATAGTCTCTTTCCAAAACCAGAGATACCATGTATGCGAGATATTTCATTTGAAGGAGAAAGCTCTAGATCGCATCAAGTGGAGGAACTGTTTTGGAAGAGACTGTGGACCTGTCGTCTTGACAGATTACTGATGAATGAATGAATGAACTCACTGGTGCACATTGACGATTGTCAGGCAGTTGGTACGGCGACGTTGGAAACTATTCGGAGGAAAATACTCATAAAATAAAATCTTAATCGTTTACCGTATTTTATTTTAATGCAGTAGAACTGTATGGATATTTTCAGGGGTTTAAAAACGAAGTAATGGTAGTCTAAGGCAATGAGTTTTTACGTTCAGTAGAGGTCTGTGACTTCGTTTACTTTGGTAGAAGACTACGGAAGAACATAATCGCTTCAATCTTCGGGGTCGAAGCTTGTTAATTTGCGTGAGTTACTCTTCGACTCTGAAAACAGACACAGTATAGTCCTCCGAAGCTTTCGTAAACTGCTGCTAGATTATACGGCGTCAGTATTCACAGCCATCGCCCTGAGTACTTCACGTGAATTTCACCTCGAATACCCACATAACGGTTCCTTCGTGTTTCCATGCTGTGCTCATTACATTGTATGTTAAATGTGAACCACATCATAATTCCAGCGAAGAAAGAACTTGCACAAATCGTAGACGTAGACCGCAACGAAGAGGTATTTCGTTTCTTAGCCCTACAGAAATCTTGCAGACGGAGAAAGTAAAATTAATGTCTAAAACACTCGACGTTTTCACACGGCGTTGAAGATGTCTGGGTCAAGTACTCGCATATCTTAGAAGCGACGACCGGAAACTGCACGCGTTACCGAGTAAGTCCATGGAATCAGTCACAGACTTGATGAATTTAAGATCTAAAAGTTTGTAACGATGGTACATTAGTACAAATATTATGTTTCTGGACAATATTCATCGTCCTGTCTGTATTTAAAAACCGTCCTGTTTATATTTCAGAACACAACGTTTCGGAGACTGGATCATGTCTCCGTCTTCAGGTAAAACCTAACTCACTTGGGCCCAATCGATAGACCTAGTCCCTTTCTTTCTTATAAGAGTATTATTGAAAAATAGTTACAGTTTCTAAAATAAGTTGTAACTACTAACACGATGATTATTTTATGGTCCACGCGTGTCCGTCACACGTTTCATTATCAGTGTAATAGTCGCCAATTACTGGCATGAAATAACATGATACGAGTGCTTGGTTGTGGTGCGTGGCTTGTAAGCCGTTTTTTTAAATAAGTGCTGTAAGAGTTTTCGTACGAAGGAATATTATTAGGGTGAATATACAGTATTATGTTATACTTCGATTATGCTGATCACAGTGAGACACATCTGACCTTACGTTCCACCATTTTGTCATCTATGTGCAGCGTCGGTTAATATTCTGTCATCTTCTCTTTATTGTCACTACATGTTCCGGCCTAACCGGCCATTACCAGGTGCACAGGTTGCTGTGCTGCTCACTCTAATGCTGTTCTGTTTTTCTCACGTATTTTCTTGGGACTTACTGAGCATTATGGTGTAGTTGAGTACTTTATTCACTCAGCGCCATACACTAAATTACTGTTTCACTTAACGGTCAAGTACAGTCGTGAGTGTATGTCAGGAAATACTGAAAGCTGTTCGAAATGGAGCCGTGGCGTCTAATATCATGGATATTTTGGCATGTACTTCTTCATACTTCCCTCTTCAGAAAATAAAATGTTTGTGAAATGGGCACTGAACTGAAACCGAACTTCCTGCGTATATTTTAAGCCTATACGCTGTGTGATATGCCAACATTTTTCAGATCAGATGCATTTTTATTGCCTGTTAATTACATAACGGCTATATCGCATTTTACATGTTCGGATTTTCGAACCGTGTGTGGATCACCTCTTGTTGTTATCAATGTAGGATCTATAATTGCATCAGCATGAAGGCTAGTTTTAATTAATATTTTATCAAACATTACACCTTCCTGGTTGTAACTGGAAGGTACTCATGATTCTCCTACCACTTCATATACGATTAGAGAAACATGAATCATTTAACTCGGTCCAGATAGATACCTGAAAGATTTAAGTCAATCCGCGACAGGTGTTGAAACATGATTTTCTTACGTGTATTTTTTTTTTCGCTTAGTGGGGGGTGGAGTCCAACTGGGTCCACTCGGCACGGCGGCCACTGATTGGCCCATTGTAGTCTGCCCTGGGTGATTATGATGATGGAGAATTTGGTGGAGTGAAGATTGGCAGGGGAAACCGAAGTACTCGGAGAAAACCCGCCCCACTGCCACTTTGGCCACCACAAATCCCACTTGACCAGACCCGGGATCGAACCCCGGCCCCCGCGGTGGAAAGCCAGCGACTAACCGCTTGAGCTATGGCGCGGCCATTCTCCCGTGTAACTCTGTCGATTATCTCAACTTGTTCTCTCAGAACATACGCACCAGAAGTGCTTCAAAGAATGATTTGAAACCACTGTATTTCCTTCCATCTAAGTTTAATTATTTCTTCTCTTTTGAATCCTTTCACTTTCTTTTGTTTCTCTTAAGTTTATTTCGTTTCAGACTTTGAGATACAGCGCTTGGTCTGTAAGCAGTGCAGTTTTCCCTCTTCATTGTCTCTGCAGTGCTCGAGTTGCGGAAGCAGCGCGTTGGCAAAGTAGATAACGCGCTCTTCTCTTTATCTGCAGTTTAAGGAATGGGCAGCTGAATGCTGCATTTAGTTAACTAGGCGCCGATATTTAACTTTACGTCGATGCCGAACGAAAATAGCGGCGAAGGCGGGAGATTAAAGTCGAGACTGTAGGTCGCTATGTGCGAGATTACGCATGGGGTAGATACTGTGTCGTGGGAGTCCCGGTAATTAAAATTGGTNCAGAAGACGACTTTCTTCAAAATTGGTGTTGTTTATTTTCTTGAGAAATTAATGAAATAGTCGTTTCCATGCTCATCCACACTTGAAATATCTCCCACGTCTGATCAGTTGTCGCCTCAGTCGTGGCCCAGAAAATTAGAAGTACAGTTGTCGACTTGTGCCCTAATTTAGACACTGAGCTCATTTTGAAGCTTATAAAATTCTCTTTCCATCAGGGTCTTCAGATTCAAAATTTGATTTGTTATTTCCACAAATGCGGTATTTTATATTTTTATTAATTCGGGCTGTCCAACTAGGTCCTAGGCTGAGTCTTTATTGAGAAGCGTCCAGCCGCTCAGCTACTTAATAATTTCCCAACATTTTATGGAATCTGAAGGTTCATCATTGTGTTCGCAAGAATCCTCCACTGTTCTATACCCCGAGACAGATCAGTCCTGTTTATACGACCCATCCTAATTCTTCAAGGTCATTCTGGTATTATCCTCTCATCTGCACCTGTCTTCCTAATGGTCTCTTTCCTTCTGGCTTTCCCACCAAAACCCTATGTGAATACCTCTTCATCCCCATGCGTGCTATATTCCCTGATCATTTAATTTTCCTTGATTTGATCATTATAATTAACGATGATGTCTAATAATATATAATTAAATTTTAAACCGATCGCCTCTGTAGTCTAGTGGCCAGAGTTTCTGGCTACAGATTCAGAGGTTCCGGGTTCGATTCCCGGCGCTACCAGATCTTCTGAGAAGTAGTGGGTCTGGAACGTGGTCCACTTAGCCTCGTGAGCATAACTGAGGAGCTACTTGAATGGAAAAGTAGCGGCTCCGGTCTAGAAATCCGAGATTAACGGCCGTGGGGATCCTTTGCGCTGACCACGTGACGTCCCCTAGCAG